>NC_069145.1:79836850-79955176 GCF_943734635.1 Anopheles cruzii
GTCTGGTATAAATAGGTATATTGAAAACGGTGGTATATCTAGTGTTAATTAAAAACAAAGCAACCTTTAAATCGATTTGTTACTCCTCTCACGAAACGTTACATCACTCATTTTGAAAGACTATGGCATTAAGCAATTAAACGTACATCGAATTCACTTAAGTCTATTTATCACCTATAGCGCCCTACATGACCGGCCTTGACCGTTCGTAAAACCAAATTTAAATCTAACAAATATAAACATCGAAAAGCATTCAAACACAACACGGCACAAGTTTGTCAGGTTTTTAAAAAGAATACAAAAATATGTGATGATGCACTTGTGATGGTTGGTTGCTAACAGTGCTGGTTGTAGTCATGCGTTGGTTTCGCCTCACGATCTAAATCGTTTCGGCACGTGGATCCAGTGCGTGAATGGCTTGTGCCAGCGTTGGGCCTCCTTTAACTTTTACGCCCTTCCTGGCAATCTCGTTCAAGCGCTCCTCGAGCAGGCTACGATCTCGGCCGCGTTGCCACCACAGATGAAGGCATGTTTGTAGCAGCGGAATGTACAGCGCCAGCAACTCCGTGTCGCACACGTGCTCGTACCGTCGTAAGGCAAGCTCGGCCCACTGTTCGGCGGACGAATGGGGTATGGGTGAGGTGGTGCAGGCGGCCACAAGCCGACACAGCAGCAGCAAAACACACCTGGACTTATCGAGAAACAGTTTGTTCAGCAATCGGAAGCAGTTCTCCAGTAGCGGCACGGCCAGCTCGTTTCGCCGTTCGTCCAATAATTGACACGCTCTCTCTAGCTTATCATACTGTAAAAACTCTAGAAACTGCTCGGAATCACGCAGCAAAGGCACGCACATGATATGGTCGAGAAACTCTTCAAAGGCGAAGCTGCGTTCACCGATCAGATTGGCGGTAAAGTTGCCCATTAGCACCTTTTTCGGGAAACTGCACGACTGCAGCAGAGCTGGATGATCCTTTCGGAGCCCCTCGTACAGCTTCAGGAAGTCGGTATACCGCCGATCGATGCTGGTCGGAAATGGGTCCCGTGGAGAGCCATCTTTCCGGACGTTCACGACGTATACGACGTACTTTTTGGTGACGTTTGGACCCGCCGGAGCATCAACAGTTCCCTCGGCGGGTGGCTCAGGAAGAACACGGGCAGATACTATTTCAAAGTGAAGCGTCCTCCCCGTCTGCTCGTCCGCCTGATGTCGGCGATGATAACGCTGCCAAATAGCTGCAACCAAGAGCGAAAACTGGTTTAATTGTGTGACTCAGACACCATTTGGTGTCACTGAAGACGTGTCGAAAGTGTATTGCGTGTAAGAGTTCTGGCAGTGCTTTTTGTGGTGAAATCTACTAGCCAATCCATCTTTCACAATGGACCTTACAATGGAAGAAAATTTTCAATACCTGGAACGACAGTATCATTGGCCGCAGTTTTTATACTCAACGTACTTTCATCGAACACTTCTGTTGCACTATCGACATCTTCTTCGATCGGATCCGCGTTCTCCATGTCTGACCTGAGTTGGACAGAGTGCAGAGTTGATTGAAAAATAAAGGCATAAACAAAGAAACGATACAACAAATCGAATTTAGTCCACTTTGCCAGCAACGCAAATCGATCAGGTGACCAGACCCGTATCCGACCTAATTATTAACGCACTTACGTTTCGGTTCTATGGTCCAGGAAATGGAATTCTCGTCAATTCTCCCCCGCAGCAAACTCTTTTGTTGAGTTTACAAATTTAATTACACAAAGGACTGACGTTTTTCGGAACACGGTTTGTTGACATCGCAATCTGCTCGAAAGTGCAGCTTACACTTGAATAGGATGAAATGCTAACGATCGAATTGCCAGATCAGATTTCGTGATTCATCTAAGCATCGATCTTAAATGACTCAAAAGGAAAACCATTTTTTCATTTTGGAACAGTCCAATTAATTTGTAATAAAACCTCGTTCGCGCAGTTTTGAATCCGACCACCCTGCGAGACAACCCTGACAGCTGTCAAATCCAAATAACAACATCGTTCAATCCTTCGACGGAACGGATTGAGACAAGACGTAGTGGATTGAATCGCATTATTTTGGGCAATATTTATCGCTTTCACCGGCGAACAAATTACTCACAATGTTGTCCAACGGCACACGCAAAGTTCTGACGGCCGTGGCTTGCCAACTTTCGCGTGCCACTAGTGTTACTACGCGAAATTACGGTTCCGGTAAGTTTGCTACGGTTCAAGGTTATGCGTGGTGTTGTGTAAACTAGTGCCGAGTAGTTGTCTGCCCGCGCCGCACTAGTCACAATCTTATCGCCGCCCTGCTTGTCACAGTGTATGATTTGTGCTTTCTTTTCTTTCGGTATCGTTGTGATATAGACAAAAAGTTCAGCATCAAGGATGAGATACTCGATGGCAGACCACTATATTTGGACGCCCAAGCCACGACGTCGTTGGTAAGTGACCGCAACGCTCGCTTATGCGATTAGCCAGTAATCTTGCCTGTTGCCGGAAGGAGAATCCCCACGATGACGTACCATCGCGAAAGACCTTCGCTAATCGGTTAACTTTCTTATCATGTTTGGCTACGGTTGATACGTGAGTTGATCCGCGTGATAAAGATTTCTTTTCGTCCTCTTCTTCCAAGGATCCTCGCGTGCTGGATTCGATGATGCCGTACTTGACGGCCTATTACGGTAATCCACACTCGCGAACACATGCCTACGGCTGGGAGTCGGAGGAAGCCGTCGAAAAGGCTCGATCGCAGGTAGCCTCACTGATCGGTGCCGATCCGAAGGAGATCGTTTTCACATCCGGTGCAACAGAGTCGAACAACATTTCAATCAAAGGTGTCGCCCGGTTTTATGGCGCAAAGAAGAAACATGTCATCACCACACAAACCGAGCACAAGTGCGTGCTGGATTCGTGCCGGGCGCTCGAAGGGGAAGGCTTCCACGTGACCTACCTGCCGGTGGAAGCAAACGGATTGATCAACATGGAACAGCTCGAGAAAGCGATCACCCCCGAGACGTCGCTCGTGTCCGTGATGACGGTGAACAACGAAATTGGTGTGAAGCAACCGGTGGCCGAAATCGGTCGGCTGTGTAAGAGCAAGAAGGTTTTCTTTCACACCGATGCAGCCCAAGCCGTCGGCAAAATTCCGCTCGACGTGAACAAAATGAACATCGATCTGATGTCCATCTCCGGCCACAAGATCTACGGTCCCAAGGGCGTCGGGGCACTGTACGTACGCAGAAGGCCGCGTGTACGCGTAGAGGCAATCCAGAGCGGCGGTGGACAGGAAAGAGGATTGCGCAGTGGTACCGTGCCCACGCCGCTTGCAGTCGGTTTGGGTGCAGCCTGTGATATCGCGAGCCACGAGATGGAGTACGATCTTAAATGGACGGAGTTTCTCTCCAAGCGTCTGATGGACAAAGTTTTTGCCGAGTTGCCACAAGTCATCCGCAACGGTGACCCAGTGCATTCGTATCCCGGCTGCATCAATCTATCGTTTGCCTACGTCGAGGGAGAGTCGCTTCTGATGGCACTAAAGGATGTGGCCCTGTCGAGTGGTTCGGCATGTACCTCCGCCTCACTGGAACCATCGTATGTACTGCGCGCCATCGGAACGGACGAAGATTTGGCGCACAGTTCGATTCGGTTCGGCATCGGGCGCTTCACCACGGTCGAGGAAGTTGACTACACAGCGGAAAAGTGTATTAAACACGTCACGAGACTTCGCGAGATGTCGCCGCTGTGGGAAATGGTGCAAGAAGGAGTGGATCTGAAGAGTATCAAGTGGTCACAGCATTAGGGTGGCGAGGCGCGTTAAGTGACGCAATAATCCTACGATCGTACCACCAAACTGATTCGGAACGACACACACCCGGCGGCGCGTAGCGTTAGTGAGAACTGGATTCTGCTTGTTCTTGTTTGTTGATTTCAAACAAGTCTGTTATGTGGACTTGATCACATTTTATCTTCACAAATTGTATGTTTAGTAATAAAATTGCTTTTCAACCTTCATTCGGTTTCTCCAAAGGAAATCGACGATCTAACCAGAGCAACTGCTCGATACTGCTCGATACTGCTCGATGGTCCGTTTTAGACCCGTATCCCTTAAGACGCGGGTCGAGTTTTTGACAGCTCGGCAACAAAGCTGCCAAACTCGAAATCGTCATAAACATAAACAAAACAATAGTTTTACTACTTTCTCTCGTTTGGTGGGTATTCAACAACAATAATGAGTAATCGGAGTAATCGTCGGAAGCCTTCCACTTCGGAGGAAAGCAGTGTCGATAGCGAAGAAGAGTCCCGTCGGAAGGATCTGAAAGAACGGGATGAGTTTGCGCAGCGATTGAAAAAACGCGATGAAGATCGAACCCGAAAGGTGGTAGAATCCTCGTCCAGCAAACGATCCTACGAAGAGGCCGCCAAACGGTTGAAGCTCGAAGCGGAAGACAAAGAGAAACTGCTGCCGAAGCTGCGCGTCCAGTCCCGCCGGGAGTATCTGGAGAAACGTAAGGAGGACAAAGTTGCTGAACTCGAAGCAGACATCCTCGACGATGAGTACCTGTTCGCGGACACGGACATTACCGAGCGGGAGCGGCAGGATCGAGAGCATAAGAAAAGATTGCTTCAGATCGCCAAGGAACATGAGAAGGCCCGGGAACTGGAGCGGGTTCAACGCTACCACATGCCGAAGGACATCAAGAAGGGTGAACAGCAGGAGTACATCGAGGTGGACGAACGGGAACGGTTGCCAAACTCGGAGCAGAAGAAGTGGGAAGCGGAACAGCTCGCTTCGGCGGTGTACAAGTTTGGCTCGAAAGACGCCAAGGAACGGGCGGCTCAGCAGGAAGAGTATGAGTTGCTTTTGGATGAGCAGATCGATTTCATTCAAGCCCTGTCCTTGGCGCAGGAAGGCACCAAGGACAAGGACCGTAAACCGGAAGTCACGGAAGCGGAAAAGAAAAAGATGAGCATAGCAGAAACGAAAAAGTCGCTACCGATCTATCCCTTCAAAGAAGATCTCATCGCTGCCATCCGCGATCACCAGATTCTGATCATCGAGGGTGAAACGGGTTCGGGGAAAACGACGCAAATCCCTCAGTACCTCTACGAGGCCGGATTCACGAATGATGGTAAAAAGATTGGCTGCACTCAGCCACGTCGTGTGGCCGCCATGTCGGTGGCAGCTCGCGTTGCCGAAGAGATGCGTGTTAAACTTGGCAACGAAGTCGGGTACAGCATCCGGTTCGAGGACTGCACCTCGGAGCGTACGGTGCTAAAGTACATGACCGATGGTACGCTGCATCGGGAGTTTCTTTCCGAACCCGATCTCGGTTCGTACAGTGTGATGATCATTGACGAAGCGCACGAACGTACGCTTCACACGGATATTCTTTTCGGGCTGGTCAAGGACATTGCACGTTTTCGGACGGACTTGAAACTACTGATCTCGAGCGCGACGCTCGATGCGGACAAGTTTTCCGATTTCTTCGACGAAGCTCCAATCTATCGAATCCCCGGGCGACGATATCCGGTACGCTATAAAACAACTTGTTGGCGGATGAAAAGAAATATCTTATTCGATCTTTGTTTCTGTATTCCGTAGGTGGATATATTCTACACTAAAGCACCCGAAGCGGACTACATTGATGCTTGCGTAGTGTCGGTGCTTCAAATCCACGCCACACAACCGCTGGGTGATATTCTGGTCTTTTTAACGGGTTAGTACCGAGACTGTTCTATTAGCTTTGGCTCTCCATTCACAAATCATTGCCTTTTGTTCCGCAGGTCAAGAAGAAATTGAAGCTTGCCAGGAAATGCTGCAAGATCGCGTGAAACGGCTCGGGTCGAAATTGAAGGAACTGCTCATTCTACCGATCTACGCTAACCTGCCGTCCGATATGCAGGCAAAGATATTCGAACCAACCCCACCGAACGCACGGAAGGTGGTGCTTGCGACGAACATTGCGGAGACGTCGCTCACGATCGACAACATTATCTACGTGATCGATCCGGGTTTCGCAAAACAGAATAACTTCAATTCACGCACTGGCATGGAAACACTGATGGTGGTACCGATCTCGAAGGCTTCGGCCAACCAGCGGGCGGGTCGAGCGGGTCGTGTTGCGCCCGGGAAATGCTTCCGCCTGTACACGGCTTGGGCATACAAGAACGAACTGGAGGACAACACGGTGCCGGAGATCCAACGGATCAACCTGGGCAATGCGGTTCTGATGCTGAAAGCTCTCGGAATCAACGATCTGTTGCATTTCGACTTTCTTGATCCACCGCCACACGAAACGCTCGTACTGGCACTCGAGCAGCTGTACGCACTGGGCGCCCTTAATCATCATGGCGAACTCACGAAACTGGGTCGCCGCATGGCCGAGTTCCCTGTCGATCCGATGATGGCAAAGATGCTGCTGGCGAGCGAGAAGTACAAGTGTTCTGAAGATGTCGTTACGATCGCCGCTATGCTGTCTGTCAATGGGGCCGTATTTTACCGACCAAAAGATAAAATCATTCACGCCGATACGGCACGCAAGAATTTTAACCACCTGCATGGTGACCACCTAAGCTTGATGCAGGTGTACAATCAGTGGGTCGAGTCAGACTATAGCACGCAATGGTGCTACGAAAATTACATTCAATTTCGCTCCATGAAGCGGGCCCGCGACGTACGGGAACAGCTTGTCGGGCTGATGCAGCGTGTCGAGATTGAGATGGTCTCGTCGTTGCCGGAAACGACCAACATACGGAAGGCAATTACGGCGGGTTATTTCTATCACGTGGCGCGCCTCTCGAAGGGAGGCAACTATAAGACAGTAAAACACAACCAAGGGGTCATGATACATCCGAACTCGGCACTATTTGAAGAGTTGCCCCGCTGGCTGCTCTATCATGAGCTGGTTTTTACGACGAAAGAGTTTATGCGCTCCGTCATCGAGATCGATAGCAAGTGGTTACTCGAAGTGGCGCCACACTACTACAAACCGAAGGAATTGGAAGACTCTACCAATAAAAAGATGCCCAAAACGGTGGGACGAGCCACCCGGACGGAACCGTAAATTAGCTGAAGCATTCCACACACCGCCGAAGTAAAGTTCGGAAAGACGCGTTGTCTTGCATGGGATTGTATGGGACACTTCCCACCATCAACGACGTCGGCGTTGACGTCGACAATCGGTGTGAAGTGTCCCATGCAATCCCATGCAAGACAACACGTCTTTCCGAACTTAACGCTACGTTTCGAACTTTACTTCGGCGGTATGTGGAGATCTTGGGAGTGTAGAAATACGGTCCTAGAAATTAATAAAAAGGACTAAAACAATTGAAAACTCAACTGTTCGTCGTTCTATATTCTTTTGGGGATAAAAGTTGTTAAATAAGTAAAAAGATAAGATTTTTTTGGAAAATTATTGAATTGAACCAACATTAATTTTTGACCAAAAAAATTTCCTAAACCTTTCTGCTCCTGGCATTGCTCCTTCCAGTTGGCCCGCATAAATACACAAATATGCTAATCAACGAACTATTCACATCCGTAGGCGGTAGATTCTTTATCCGGTCCAACGGTCTAATCCACTCAGTGTCCTCCCGGTTTCTTCCTCTCCGAGAGGATAATGATGACGGTGATTCAACTCGTCCATCAATCTCTCCACCTCGGTTCGTATAACCTATTTTTCTCGTTTTATCGCGAACTCATCGTAACATCCAGCCCACCAGGGCCCACCCGGTTCTCGAGCGAATGCCTACTTCATGTTAAATGTGGTATGTTAAGGGCATCCCTCGTCTCGGTGCCATTCAACAAGTGGAAACGGCAATCGTCGTAAAGATTCGCTAGAACAACCATTCCGACCCAGCTTCCGGTCGGACGACCTCGGTGGCGACGACGACGAGAGAAAAGAAGATGAGTAAACACAATTTTCTCTTCTTCCTACTGAAAGTGATTTTCCGGTGCTCCCTCGTCCGCCATCGCCTGCTAAGCTCCTTTCCCTGACTACAAAGGATTCAAAGAACGTTGGTAGTAAAAGTCGATTTTCTAGTTCTCTTGCCAGTCCCGTTCCGTCACGTGTGGTTTTATTTTCTCTTCCATTCATCAGCGTTCGTGTTCATCTCCCTCGCACCAAGGGGAGCACTGCCCGCATCGTCATCCTTCCGACCACACTCGAGAGCACTCGGAGTCCGCGCCACGAACACATCGACGCCATTCGCAGAGATTTCAGTTTCCGTACCCTTCAGCGCAACTTTCATTCGCCTTTCTAGCATTTTGCACGTTCCAGACATCCCGATGGGCGGCTGGAGGAGCATTAACAATTGGCCAAATCAAGCACTGTGGCTGTGCGTTGCCGTTTCCGGCATCAACGCCCCCAGGGACGCATGCAGAAATGGAGTTTTCTTTCTGCTTAAAGAAAAACGCCAACAAAACGGCTTTCCGTTCGATCGGCCACAAAAGTCTTGGGCTTGTCACAATGACCTTCCAGACGTTTATAGTTGATTTTCTAACCTAATGACTAGCATGCCATTACAGGGTACGTTTGCTACGAGCGAGGTAACGTTCGACCAAGTAGGCTTCGCAAGTTAAGCATAGTAGTTCCGTCAGTTTATTCACTGTGGCGTGCTGGAAATCGAAACAGCTTCGACAAGAGTTTGCAAAGGTTGCGATTCAGCCCATTCAAGATGGAGTTCTTGAATGACGGCCACCAACAAGGTTCCTGGTGTTTCCGAATCATTAATCTCCTGCCTCCTCTAACCATACATTTGCTGTCCGCGAGTGCCCTAAACTACGTCCACGACAAATCGAGCACTCCCGTACTGGGGCCGGATCTTGCCTCGGTTATATTTCTGATCGCCACCAGCCTGACCGTCAGCCGGATCATGGAGAAGAATGTCCCTTCCTACGGTATTATTTTAATGCGTGCGTATGGCGCATCAAGAGCGGAGGCAAGGTTGGAAATGGTTCTGATAGCGCTGACAAAGGTAAATTTCTTCGAAATAAAATGCGGTCAAGCCGTTTAACAACTCCCAAGAGAATTCGAAACAGTTGCTAAGTTGGTTAGGGACTTTTATGCTTGTTTCAGGTTCTCTGTAACATAATCGCCTGCGATTTATCCCTGCGGTTGATATGGGTACCAATTCAGTACGGATTGTGGTGGATTTGCAAGAGAAAAATATTGGTTAGTATTCTTATCGAGAAGACAACATCGGTCACATTTCATGCTTTCATGCGCCGCCCTTGGTACATGCAAATTTTTCTCGTCCATGGGCTTGTATTTGAAAGCAATCATAGTAAGCTTGCCCGAAAACTCATTGGAGAAAGTTGTGGTACCTTCAACAGTAAAGCATTTTTTGAAGCTGTTTCAATTGACATCGCTGTACGTTCTTTTCGTTCCAGGCGTTGGTTGTAAAAGGACTTTTGTTTGCGATTAAAGACTTGTCAAGTACGCGTGCACTCTATTTAAGATTGGTGAGGGCTTCTAGCTCTGTGCATGGATTTGCTTGGCTACGTTTCCTGTCGGCTGTTGCGATACTAAACATTGTCATTTCTAGGATTAAAAACCGATCCGTAACACAAACCAACCGCAGGTAATTGTTTGTAACTCTTGATATGTTGCTTCATATTGCATCATTTGGTGGCACGTTCCTATTGCAGGTATCCTTCGTACAAACTAGATGCCCCACAAACTTACGGTCCTGCTTCGTCAACCTTCACAACATTATGACCTCAACAGCGTCCCTTATCCTCGCCGTACTGCTTCATTACGCGCTCGAGAATGGAGTATTCTTTACGGCAGTTCCGGCGTCCTCGGAGTTAGCCCGTTGCCGTCACTATAAATTCCGTAGTATACTAAATCTTGGCTCCAGTGCAATGTGGCTGTCGCAATGGCGCATCTTTAACCTACGCTATCGACGGAAGCTCCCATCATCGGTGCAGACAGCCGTCGAAACGATTCTCAATCTGGTTGTGTTTGAAGTTGTTCGCTTTAAATTCTGGCATCCGTTGCTGATTCTTGCCAAGTGTACGTCAACCATGTTGGCCACCAATAAGCTGTTTCACGACGCCGGGGGAGAAGTTCTAATGGAAACAGCACTTACGACCATCGCCGTTCTGACGTTTACCTACAGTGCCATCGGAACAGAATATTTGGATCAATGGCTGCGCTTGACCGGTGGTTGGGTAGAGAATGTTCTCATTAAAATGTCCCTGGTCAAACCCGAAGCAATCGTCGATGCAGGAGAGCAACGGATTCAGGTGGTCGAAGAACCTGTTCCCCTGCGCGTTCGGCGTGGCTCAAGGTCTCGCGTCCGTAGAACCCCTAGAAGTCGTTCCAGATCGAGAAGAAGAAGACTATCATGAGCCAACGAGGCTTAAAAGAACGACTTTAAATTAAGAGCTTGTGAAATTTCCTTATTCCAACAAATCCAAAGTGGGCCAAATCCATGAGCCAATATTTTTATGTACCTTAAATATACGAACAGTTTACAAAATAAACTCATTTCATTTGTTTCAAGATGTGAAATGACCACAAATAAAGTTCGCTAAATGGCCAAAACAATTTTAAGAAGATTTATACTATGGCTTTTTCTTACTCTCCGGGCCCTGGGCCATGAATCGGAATCTTTAGCTTCATTTCCACCCTCATTCATATGGATTTAGTATTTACAACCCGCATCACGAGAAGTGGCTCTCGACGCCTCGCTAGCAGCCATCCTTCAAGCCGCTTACCGCATTGTTCACGGCATTTTCTCAGCCCAACCATGTATTCCCATGCTGCCGACTGGCCGAAGGGCAGTGCTCGTGGCACATATTATGCTAACCCTCGTCCTCGAGCTAGAACCGACGTCTGGCGGCTAGACGATTGCGTGACGATGAGAATGTGACCATGTCGAAGCGGCCGCAGAGACGAATGAGAGCGAGTCTCACGAAAACTGTGATTTGGGAAACGACCACCAAACTTCTAATGTTTTATGCTGCCAACCGCTGCGATACAAGCATTGCTTATGCTTTAACCGATAAGCGGCACAGCGATCACTGTGTCTAGTTTCCTAATAACTCTTTCAAATGCGTTCTCTGAAGACGCGCAACAACCGGTTCTTTAATTTAGCTCATTTTCCTTCGAGACAACCATACCGTACCATTATTTGAATATTTCGGTTAACCGGTACGAAACGCAGAGCGCAACAGTCGGTTGCGAGAGTGCGTTTATGAGTAAGTTCGGTTCCTACTCGCGCGATTCGTGAGATTCGTTCGGTCGGACTTTAAAAGCTAGTCTCGGTCACTCCCATCCATTCAGTCGACAACGAGCGGTGTAGTAGCAACAGCCCTGCGCTACATGGTTCGGTGACACACACGACGAGTGAAACATAAACCGTACTCGAACCACAACCCTTGGAGTGCCCCTCTTTAAGTGTCCAGTGTTCCACGGTAAGCGGGAAAATCGGAAAGGCGAAAATCAGTGCCCATTCCGCTGCGACCACTTATCACGTTTCGCACGAGTGTGAGGGTGTGTAAGTGGTGTGCCGAGAGACTGTGACTTACTGGCTGTGGTCAGGAGGAAAGGAGTACCACGTTCTGCCATTATCCTTCCATTAGTGAAAGGGGAAAGTGATTTTTGTTCACGCTCGAATAAATCAACATCCATTTCTTGCAGCAGTGTGTCGACTGACCAGTGTGTTGCAGTGTGTCGATTAACCAATTGTTCTATACGAATGTAAGTACCTGTGCAGTGTTTAATGAGCTACTGTAGTGTACAGTGTTTCTTATGGTGACGGATTTAGTGCACAAAGTATCGTCCAGGAATTGAAGGGCACAACTCCAACCTGTAACCAGCTAAGGACAAGGGCAATCAGTTATTCCGCGCTGATCAGAGCATGTCTGACCGAATTCTTTAGCCATACTGATTCTTACCACTTCCGGACGCAGCCTTCAAAACGGCTCAGATCACGACCACGTATACGTTCGCTTTCACGTGCCCGACGTGACCTTAGAACGCGGCCGTTGTGGTTTCTGCTATGAAAGAGATTGGCTTTTTGCCTTGGCCAATCTTGGGAAGCGGACGAATTGCTGGTTGTGATCGTATGTCCTGTCAATTCAACCCGTTGAGGTTCGCGTGCAGATTTCGAGGTCTTGGCGAAGGCCTACGATCGACTTGCTAAGCAGTTGGTTGTTTTCCAATTATGCTCCGATCTGAGATCCGCATTTTAAAACAAGTTTTATGGGTCCGTTTCCTTAAACCAGCATTCTTTCAATGTACTTTCAATTTAACTTTACGTTTATAGCAACAATCTCTCTCGTATCATGTAAGGAAAATGGTGAAAGAGTCAAGTTGTGCACTTTTTTATGCTGACCGCAACGACCGTTGTTGACCACTGCAAAGCTACAGAGCGTTTTGTCGCTAGGCGGTAGATGGAATTGATAACATCTTTGCGCGCTGAACCATTAATAGCTCAGACGATAGCGATACCCCCAATGCAATCTCTTGGATGCTAAAAAACCTGATACAGGAATTCGTTGACTCCATCATTGAGAAGGTTTGATAGCATCGATTTAAGGTGTCTTTCTTCGGTGTGGGCCCGTCTTGCCAACGCCGATAAGGCGCACTGTACGTGCCCGAGGTGAAGTAACTCAATTACTGCGAATTATTGATCGAACATCATCGTTTCGTTTTTGTCGCTTCAAAATATGAAGCATGTCCATCTCTCCTCCGGCAGAGCGGGACCGAAGGAGAAAGGTTAACGCAATTAAAGCCAGGCGAACTCTGGTTATTGTTCGGCCAATTTAGGGTCGTATTTGTTCGATGGCAACACTTTTCTGATTACTTAGGGATGTGCCATCCCGATAGCGCGATGTCCTCAGTATCCCGCCAAGCGAGCGTCAGGAACGTTGTTGTGCGGATCGTTGTTCTATTTTAATTTCGTTTGCATTTTGTTTTAACCAACTTGTTCATAAACTTTACCGTTGTGCAGTGTTTTAAGCGCTATAAGCTTCAAGATGCCTGTTCTAAGCGAAAAAGGAGTAAATATTATACGGCCTTCAGACTAGCAAACTATTTAACCATTTCCTTTCTAACCGATCTAATCCACATGCACCTCTTACTAACAGCACCATGGACACCAAAAAGTTCAATATTCCAAGTGTCGTGAGTATATCAAAACTACTAACATGAACTAACAAACTTTCATAATCTTAAGGGACATCATTAATCATTGATTTGTAAGCGCTTGTGTAACGCATACTTATCTTGTCTTGTTTCGTTAAACAACGTTCTCACAGACCGAGATGCAGGCCCCGGAGTTTAAAGATTTTGCCAAGGAGATGGTTGACTACATTGCCAACTATCTGGAGAACATTCGCGATAGGTAAGTTGAATTTTACGTAAAGCTGTACGGCGTTATAGTTCGTCTTTCTATTCACACGGATCTTCGGGATATAAAAAGTGTAAACGAATGTGAGTTTTTTTCGGTGTACCGAAAGTGTTACAGACACGTTCGAATCGTATTTCTTTGTGTGCGTCATTTGATGTGCCGGCGTGTAAATTACCCCGGGCCATCGTAAAGCCATAAACACAACTGGGAACTACCCGAAGCGAACCGGTCCCGGTGATTCACGGAACTGATATTCCTGACCTAGCGTAAATCTCTTCGTTTATAATCTACCCTGCAGCCCTACGGCGACCACCAAACACTTCCTCGCTTGCCGTACATTTTTGCGGTTGAATGCACTTTATGATGCCTCCCTTCGAGCGATGCGATCAGTTGATCATGTTCAAACGCTAGCGAAAAACGGCACCGAACACACTTTCAATTTGAACCGTGACGTGGTTCAATCGAGAGGGCCCGAGTGTAAATTATTGACAATCACCGTTCAAGGTTACCGAGGCGAGGTTGCTTCGATCGAAATCGAAACCACATGCTGATGGGAAATCCAACTTTAACTCTTTGGCACTTTGTTCATACGTCTGTGACCAACACTAATTTTTATTTGTGAAAACGATGCCGACGAACTTTATACATTGATTTGCTTGTGTGTCACCCAAGATCCTTCTATTGGGATAACTTACTCAGTGGTTGAAATTACAAAAAAATTGTCCATTCCGTCGCGGAACTATTCGATTAGTGAACCATAGGATCTGTCCGTGGGCTTCATTGCATAACATTAAATCACGACGAACACTCAAGGTCAACGGAAACAAACCTGATCGTCTCGATGATCGTCTCGATGATCGTTTCGCGGAGTGAACCAGCGAATAGCCCACCGCGACTTCAACCCGTTCGTCAGAGCCTTATTAGAAACATTGTGGTGAGAATGGCCACCGGAATGTAGCGGAAAACCTGTAGCAATATAAATATCAGATGAATTATTAATCATGAGAGAACGAGTTTGCACTACCAGTCGGAGTTGCCTTCTTTTGACAGTATTGAGGCGCCAGTATTAAGCCATTTTTTGTTCTTATGATTCAATCAACTTGATCATAATTGTTATATGTACTGATCATGTTTCCCATCATACTAGGAAACTACAAGCGTTGCATAATACGTTAATGATCATTAATAATTTTCGTTACAGCTGACGTTTCATGTGCGTCAGCAAGCGGAAATGGCCAACATGAAGGGTCAGTCAATTTTACATCCGGTACTGCCGTCCCAATGCTAGCTTTCAAACTTGCTCTCGGTGCCCAATGTGTAAGCGCCGCGATGAATGTTTAATGCAACAAACTGGATTATCCGTGAAAGCGACCAGCCACTGTGGCAGCAAAGTGAATTCATAACTAACCTCACTTAATGGCCCCCTTTGCAGCCTTCCTCACCCGCCTACGAATTAAGCCCTGTCTGTCACTTTTTTCGGTTATTAATGTCATCGTAACGGATCGGTGGAGCCCCAACGGTCGATTGGCCACCAGAGAACCAAAATCAAAATGAAGGTCGACACGAACCGAGCCAACCGTGTTCAGCCTGCTGCAGGTGCCCCGCTTACCGGCTTGAGTAGACTTGCGCAAAGGCTCTCGGCACTTCGTGGGCAATTAGTGCTGGCCGCGTGCTCTGATCGCTAGCAACCGTGCCATTGCCATCGCCACCACCGCCGTTGCGATTTCGTTTCTTGACAACTGAGTGAAGGTTTCGTTGGGTTGCAAAATAATTCTTCAAACTCCTCCACACCACGGCGGTGGAGGTCTCGGCGAACGATCGACGATCTTAGACTCAGAGCTTCCACGTGTTTGCCTTTGCGCATGACCCGAATCTGACACCTGAGGCAGTTGAGGTTCCCGCGCTTAGTTGCTAACCGACCTTCAACTTGCGTGTCCGCATAGACCCTACACAGTGTATACTAAATGTAGTTACTCTATCTTTCGTTTCTAGACGTGTTCTGCCGACCGTTCAACCGGGATATCTGCGTCCGTTGATTCCCGACGAAGCTCCTCAGCAGCCGGAAAAATGGGAAGATGTTATGGCCGACGTCGAGCGGGTCATAATGCCGGGCGTAACGCACTGGCACAGTCCCAAATTCCACGCTTACTTCCCCACTGCCAACTCGTATCCGGCGATCGTGGCTGATATGTTGAGTGGAGCGATCGCCTGTATCGGCTTCACGTGGGTAAGCGTGCATCAAAGGGGTGTTGAAAAAGTATCCTTTCACGTCATATGCACAACCTACATTTCAGATTGCCAGTCCCGCCTGTACCGAGTTGGAAGTTGTCATGCTCGATTGGTTGGGCAAAATGCTGGACCTGCCGAAAGAGTTCCTAGCGTGCTCGGGTGGCCAAGGCGGGGGCGTTATCCAGGGTACGGCCAGTGAGGCCACACTCGTTGCCCTGCTCGGTGCCAAGGCGAAGACGATGAAGCGCGTTAAGGAGGAGCATCCCGATTGGGACGATCACAAGATCGTGTCGAAGTTGGTTGGATACACCTCCAGTGAGTAACAACGCTAGCTGTGCTGTAGATCATCAGAAGAATAATTGCACCCATATCTCGCTTTCAGTTCAATCCCATTCCTCCGTGGAACGGGCGGGGCTTCTCGGAGGAGTTAAACTGCGCTCTCTACCATCCGATGCCGATCTGAAGCTGCGCGGAGAAACCCTCGAGCGGGCCATCCAGGAGGATCTGGACGCCGGGTTGATCCCATTCTACGCAGTGGCCACCCTCGGCACGACCAACACGTGCGCATTCGATCGACTGGACGAGATCGGTCCGGTCGGTAATCGGTACAACGTTTGGGTGCACGTTGATGCGGCGTACGCCGGCTCGGCTTTCATCTGCCCGGAGTACCGCTATCTGATGAAGGGCGTCGAGACGGCCGACTCCTTCAACTTCAATCCGCACAAGTGGATGCTGGTTAACTTCGATTGTAGCGCCATGTGGCTGAAGGAACCGTTCTGGGTCGTAAACGCGTTCAACGTGGACCCGCTCTACCTGAAGCACGACATGCAGGGATCGGCCCCGGACTACCGCCACTGGCAGATTCCGCTCGGCCGTCGTTTCCGTGCACTGAAGCTGTGGTTTGTGCTTCGCCTGTACGGTGTCGATAACCTGCAGGGCCACATCCGGCGCCACTGTGCGTTCGCCAAGCACTTCGAGGCGCTTTGCCGTGCGGACGAGCGATTCGAGATTTTCGGCGAAGTACAGATGGGCTTGGCGTGCTTCAAGCTGAAGGGGTCGAACGAACTGAACGAGGCGCTGTTGAGGCGCATTAACGGACGCGGCAACATTCACCTGGTACCGTCCAAGGTTAACGACGTGTACTTCCTGCGTATGGCCATTTGCTCGCGCTTCACCGAAACCTCCGATATCGACTACTCGTGGAAGGAAGTGGCAGCCGCGGCCGATGAGTTGATGGCCGAGCAGAAACAGTAAACGGATTCAAGAAGGAATCGTTGATTCTCGGCAACCACCGCTACTCGCATGATCATAGACCGTACATCGTCGCAACCATCGCAGTTCATGTATTTACTGTTTTTTGCCGTTAAGTTTACACTTGTATGAGGTTAATTTATTTATCATCAAACGAATCGGCCGTTCACTGGTTAGTGTTTCGAGACCAACCAACCTACACCGGGACCAGATGAGGCAATCGGCTCTGGACGGAAAATGGATCCTTCCTCCAAACAATGGGCTCAATCGCGTGGCAATACCAAGCAACCAATACAATAAACCGTTTTATCGTCGTAAGCTTATGGATATCGTGCAATCGTGTTGATGTTCGATGTGTAAAAAACAATACTGTGAAAGTGGTGAATAAAATGTTAAACCTAATCATCCACAAAACCTATGACGATGAAAATGTTTGATTCTAGTGATGCCTTCGAACACATCATTTTCTTTTATATTTCTACCCCTTTATGAGTCTAAATTCGCGGTCAATTTCGTTCCAATAATTTTTAATAGAAGCATATCCTTCGACAGCTTTCTAATTACGCCTAAAATATGCAATCGGTTAGACCTTTAGAACTGTTCCGTGTCAATGAGAAATATTTCACAACACACCCAAGAAATATTTCACTTGCCGTGGTGAGTTTTATTCTGTGGTTAATTTTGTTTTAACCACCTTTTTCAATTTAAATGAAGACGTTTAACGGTTAACGGTTAATGAAGGAGTTTAACGGTGCATGCTCGATAAGTTAATAATGTTTTATTCCAATTAATTAATTAATTAAAACGATTTTTCAAGCTCATTATTGTGCACAAGATTTAATCCTTCGTTTTTCGGTTTCCTTTCTACAGTTTCATCGTTGATTCGTGGAGGTATTTCCGAGTCTGACAGGTCGCTTCTCTGTTCGTCTGTACTTGCCATCGCCTTCACTCAGACAAGTCAAAAACTATTAGCATCATCCATCATGCCGCAAAGCACCACATATTTCAATTTGGCACTTCCAAGAATGTCGCTACCGCTCATAATTGATTGTTAAACGTTCCCTAAACGATACTTAATCTTTGATGAGTCCAAATGGCGTGATGGTGTATCAAAATTTTCCTGCTCTTGCTCAAGGTAACAAAAAATAATAATCCACTTCAAACGCATCGTACAAAAAAGAGTCTTCCTAAAGCCCGCAAAGCCAATAAAGAGACGTAAAAAAACATGACTGCACTCCGGTGTTCCCCAAGGAATCGGAAGCGAATTGGCAAATCGACTCGTAGGAAAAATGAAAACCTCGAATGCACTCCCGAAACGATGCACTCCGGGAACGGTGCAGCAGCCTGATGCAATTACATCAACGTGCGCGCCACGTTCGATGCAAACTCCCTACGGGCACTTTCGATCCCCCGAACGCGCTTGTGAGGGCCTGGAGACCGGAAAGCGATTGATTTGTTGTTTTGTTTTTGCATTTTTTTCCTTTTCCGCCATTCGAACCTTCTTTCGACGGCGGCGATGTGGTTGAAAGAAAATTAACGCAAAAAACGACGAACCAATTTTCCGAATTGGACCTCTCGTCAATAATTCAGACGCGAAAAAGTGACCGTTTGACCAATCAACCAACCAACCAAAGTGTTTAATTGCTGGAGCTTTTTTATTTGTCCCGAACGGTAGTTTTTTCATACCGGGATCGATTAATGCACTTTACGATCTCGGCGTGTGCAATGGCTCTTATAAGGGGCCAGTCTTGGGGACGACTTTGATGACTTAATTCGTTCGTTCCCTTTTTTGCCCTTGTTTGAAGATTTTATTTATTTATTTATTTATTTATGGCTCGTGCTGTCGCTTTCCTTTTTATTATGTTTCAGCTTTTTGCTGTCTGCCGTTTTGTTACAGAGGCCGCAAGTCAGTACGGGGCTCGTGGCTTTGATTGTTTATTTTTGTCGCTATGTTGAACAGCATGTTTTGTCGGCACTCAAGCACCAGAGTCTGCCCGTGCAAACTCGGCCTCAAAAACTACCATTTCACTCCGTTAACTGCTTACACCTCCTGGGGGTCGATGCGCGGTCAGTCGTTGAGTAGAATGTGACTCAATTCGTGTTACCGATTGCATCATGGAATCGTCTTCATCCCATCGAACGCTCATGGGATGCCTAATTAAACCATTTTCACCTTTCGCTCTCATGCAACTTCCGCATGGCGCAGCTAGCGACCAGGGCCGAGTGTGCTCGTGTTGTTAGATAAGTTATTCGCTCATCAGTAGG
This sequence comes from Anopheles cruzii, assembly GCF_943734635.1. NCBI lineage: Eukaryota > Metazoa > Arthropoda > Insecta > Diptera > Culicidae > Anopheles > Anopheles cruzii. Next base: position 79,855,974 of record NC_069145.1, read on the forward strand.
TTACAGAAACATCGCACACACGGCATATCGCGTCTGAAATTACCGTTAAACGATCGAGGGCTTCGGCAGGTTCTCGGACGATCGGCAGAACTATGCCACTGCTTAACACCTTAGGACATAATTTATGCACGACCATGACACAGCAAATTACCGGTGCGACCGTTAAACATCCCTCGGATCCACCGCTGGACTGGCTCACTTGCCAGACTTTCGATTTTATTTTGGGTGTTTTAAGGGTTTTCGGCCTGGCCTCTTCGCTGCCCACTAATTGCCATTGCCTGACGTCGTGATCATCCTGCGCCAACTTTTCTCTCGATCGATCGCTGCACTATGGGCGCGCAGCATTGGTGGCAAAAGGATCAATTAAATAGCAACCGCTTAATAGTTGAATATTGCTTTCTGCTATAGGTTGGCACACTTTGATGTACAGATAGTTTTGAGACTACAATTCGAATTTGAATTTATAGTAACAACAAAGCGGAACCAGCACACAGTTCCCATAACCTACTGTTACGACAACACGACCGTGGGGATCCCATTTTTTGGTGATCGCGTATAATGACGCTGAGGATTTATCAATTAGCATACAAAACTACATAACACGGCGTCGACGGTGTGTCTCTCACGTCCGCTGCCGGGCGGCCGGCCGCAGGTGCCCAGCGTAGAAAGTTTTCCGGTAATTCTCGACTCGCTCTCGACCCTCTCGAGCGAACATTTTAATGAGCGCCGAATTTTAAGGACTTTTTTCTCTCACTCTCTCTCTCTCATCCTTGTGACGTCGTTTCTGTTGATTTATTCAAGCATATTTCATAATCTGTCGAAAATAAAATCATCATCTCCCGCGGGAGGCTGGTGAAGATGACAAGATCGCGGCTCGGGCCTTCGGCCAGGCGTTCGACACGGTGAACCGACCGAAGACAAACTTAATGCCCACTCGAGATGAATGAGGGTCTCTTCAGAATGCAACTGCGAGGCCCCAACTTTCGATGGATATCAAACGAGATAGAGGGAGAGAGCGTGAAAGCGAAAGAGCCAGAGGGGCTCCACTTTCTTGGCAGAGGCACGAAAGCCACGCGGATGCGTCAATGGGGGTCTCTTCCGGTTGTCTGGGGACCGTAAACCGGGCTCCCGGGCAGGTGGCACATGGGTTGTTGATAGTTTCATTATTGTTGTTTGCTGGGGCCGCGAAACGGAGAACCGGGACTTTTGAACAACATTTCTTCTCCCTGGGCCCCGGCGTGGCCCCGGTGGTCCGAGCGTTGTTTGCTGAAGGAAGGGGCTTTGGCATAAATAAAGCTCAGCGCGCCCAGAGGATCCTCAGTCTCCGGCAACGTACGATCCTGTGCAGACTGCTTCCTACGAACTGCTTCGCGAGCTGGTCGTTCGATCTTCGGTGGTTGTGGAAAACAGTGGAACAGTGGAACAAGCAGCCTAGACTAAACAGTGCACAGTCAAGCCATTAGGCTAATGTCCCCAGCGATCAGTGTGTTCAAGTGATACCTTCGTTAAAAGTGCGGTTCTGTTAGAAGTCCGCGTGCATGTCCCATAAGTTCGCCAGTGTTCTGTAGACTGAGTGCATAGAGATCGTTCAGGATGGCAAACATGGACATAAATGAGTTTCGTGAGTTCGGCCGAGCAGCTATTGACTTTGTCGCCGACTACCTCGAGAACATCCGAGACAGGTGCGAGATTTGACTTAGAGTTTGAAACCATGGCCACCGTGGTCAACAATGAAAATTTATCCCAAAACCCGGTGAATGAAAACAGCGATAAGGTACTTAAAACGTATATTATCTGTGCTCTTCGCCCTCTGCAGGGATGTTCTCCCATCGGTTGAACCAGGCTATCTGCACGATCTGCTTCCCGGACGGCTCCAAAACGAACCGGAGGACTGGAAAACCATCATGGAGGACTTCAAGCGGTGCATTCTACCGGGCCTCACGCACTGGCAGTCGCCCCATTTCCATGCGTTTTATCCATCACAAACCTCGTACTCGTCGATCGTTGGCGAAACGTTAGCGGCTGGGCTTGGAGTTGTAGGATTCAGTTGGGTGAGTGTCGTGCCGGGCGTAGACCGTGAGCATTAGCATTCGAGCGTTCTTCATTTCTACAGATTTGTAGCCCCGTCTGTACGGAGCTCGAGGTGATCATGATGAACTGGCTGGGACAGTTGTTGAACCTTCCGAAAACGTTTCTCAACTGCGGCGAAGGAAACGGCGGTGGCATTATTCAAGGATCGGCCAGCGAGTCCATACTCGTGGCAGTGCTGGCCGCCCGAGAGCAGGCGGTTCGGCGACTGAAGGTTGAGCATCCGGAACTTACGGAGGCGGAGATCCGAGGCCGACTGGTGGCGTACACCAGTGACCAGAGCAACAGTGCCGTCGAGAAGTCGGGAATTTTGGGAGCCATCAAAATGCGCTTGTTGCCGGCTGACGACACGGCCATTTTGAGAGGTTCCACCTTCATTCGAGCGGTTGAAGAGGACGTGGCGAACGGATTGTTCCCTGTGGTTTGCGTAGCTACGCTCGGGACGACGGGAACGTGCGCCTATGACAATCTGGCCGAAATTGGACCGTACTGCAACGAGCACAACATCTGGCTACACATTGATGCGGCGTACGCCGGGGCAGCCCTCTGTCTGCCGGAGTACGGCCACATCATGAAGGGGGCCGAGTTGGCCGATTCCCTCAACTTTAACCTGCACAAGTGGATGTTCGTAAATTTCGACTGCTGCGCGATGTGGTTCAAGGATGCCGGATCGGTCACCACATCGTTCAGCGTGGACCGAATCTACCTGCAACACCAGTTCCAGGGTCACAGCAAGGCGCCCGACTATCGCCACTGGCAGATACAGCTCGGCCGCCGGTTCCGCTCGCTCAAGGTGTGGATCACGCTGCGCACGATGGGTGCGGAGAAGATTCGCAACCTGATCCGCTTCCACATCCAGCTTGCCAATCGATTCGAGGACTACGTTCGCACGGATGATCGTTTTGAGGTGCTCTGCTCCACACTGGCCCTCGTCTGCTTCCGGCTCAAAGGGGACGATGCCCTTTCGAAGCAACTGCTGGAAAACATCACCAAACGCAAGAAAGTTTTCATGATCCCGGCCACGTACCAGGGCAAGTTCATCATCCGTTTCATGATCTGCGGTATCGATCCGCAGATGCACGACATCGACTACGCATGGGACGAAGTCCGGTCGCAGACAGACGTTCTGTTCGGGGTCGATCAGAATCGCAACGAGTTGGCCGATAGGAAAGAGCCTATTTTGCAGAGCTTGGAACACGAACCGAAACTGTACGAAAAGAGCACGGAAATTGGCAAAATCACCGAAAGCTTAGCCGGTGTTATCCTGTCGACGGAGAAAGCAAAATAGATTTAAGGGTCACGGGGGTAGATTTATTACACATTAATTATTAACCATACAACGATCATTTACCAACGTGAATAATGAAGCTAGTTGGATCTTCCTTTTCTTTTGACCAGATTAGTTTTTAATATAGTTAGTCGCTTGTTTTGTGAGATGACCATTTGGTGTTTGACTAAAACGGTAAATATTGAGTAAATTTCACATACCCTCAAGAAGCTCTATCACCTCAGATCGATCCGCTTGACAACGTCCATCAAAAGCTGTATCGCAGGAACGTTTCTGACGACGAATAGCAGCTTTTTTGAAGCGTCATTTTTCACGACCGAAAAGGCAAATGATAAATAATAAAACCTTCCACTTTGGTTTTAGAAGTGAAACAAAACTCAGCATACCAGCGGTTAGAGGAATCCAACTTTGCTCCTACTTTTGACGGGGCACCGAAATGTAGCCCACTTTCGTTGCGTTGCCCGGGTAAATGGAATGTCATTTGTTTTAACCCCCCGTCAGTCGACGGAAAACGGTTCCGGTAAGAAAAAGCGAGGAAAATCAAACTTTACACTCCGAAAACTGGCCCGGTAAGATGGCCCGCCGGATGAGACGGCAGTGCTACAATAAACTTGAAAATCACCCGTACATTTATCAAACCCCAGGCACGCCAAGTTGTAACCGGTCGGAGGGCAACAACAAACCGGAAACCCCCTTCCGAGCACAGTCCCTTTTCTCCCGGTTTAAGTTAAATGTTTCGCAAGGCGAAAGGAGAAGCCACGGTTCCATAGGCTGAAGGGCAAAGGCACATAAAAAGGTATCTCCCAGAACATGGACCATAGCGCCCGGACGATAAACCATATGCGGAGGGAAACATGCCACGGAGGCGCGGAATCCCCGTGAAACCTCAGAGCCGCTTCAAGATGTAACCTATCTCGCCCTCCAGTCCTGAGCGCCTCCGATCGGGGGCCTCGATTAAGCAAACGACATGAGTTATGCATCCCCGTTGCGCAAATAGTTATGCCAACAGTAAAAAGAGATGATCCCTGGCCAAAGGTGAGTTCCTCTTTCTGGTTGTTTACTCGACTGCTCGAAATGCTTTCTTTCGCGTTCCGTTTTCCGTGCTCTTGTTGCCAGCTAGGAAGAAAAATGGAATCCCTCCCGGAACCGGAAGCCACCGCCCCGGGGTGGGCGAAAGTAACGTGAACTTTTTCATAAATGTGAAACGCGAACAAACGGAAAACGGTACGCTTTCCGTTCCACCGGAACGGTGTTCTCCGCGACCGTGTTTGACAAACCCCTTGATAACGCCCACTCGGGACCGTCCGCCGCAGTTACCAGAGAAGCACAGGTATGGTAACATGTCAACATGTTTCCATTTCCTGCGCAAATAGTGAATTTCCCCGCAAAAGGAGTTTGCCAGCCCAGCACTGTTCCGACCGGCGAAGGAAATCTGTCCCCTACACTCGGAACAAAAGTCATTACTTTCGTCGGCACCGGCCTGGAACCGACCATTTGGGGATGTTAGTGGAGTTTTATCCGGCACATCTTGGTTGCGCCCGTTTCGAAGCCACATTTCGCTTTCTTCCGGTTGGATTCCCGGGGTGCTTTTTGGGTCGTAGGGCTACGAAGTATGTTCTTCACTTTGTTTAAATGAAGGCATGCAAAAAGATCTTAAAATGCGAAACGAAGAAAAATCGCGCGAATAAAAGATTCTTACCAGTTTTCTTGTCGTCAGCTCAATAATGAAAAAAATCCACTAATGGCAAGTTTATTTTCATGATGAGTATAATAAATTTCATAATCTAACACATTTAAACCGACGCTGTTCTGCATCGAGACGAAGCTTCCGAGTGGGCCAACAATCTACAGTCGCGTCCTAATCATCCTAATTCAAAATAATTCTATCGCACAACCTTCGGACCTTCGGTCTAACACGGATTGCATATCGTCGTGCAGCCAAATCCAAACTGATTGACATTTCCTGTCGCTACTTTCCAAAACAAGCCGCCCGATGCGGCCGACGGTAGCGATTCCGCTCCACACCGCACGCTCCTAACGATGGCCACCGCTTATCAATCAGCATCCGCCCGGTCCGAAATGGGTTCGATAATGCGTTTCATCGGACACTCGCCGCATCGCACGCAAAGTGAATTGCAGTGCCATTTGGGCTGGCCGCCGCCTTCTCTATCATCGATGGGCCCGTGAAATGGACTCGTTGATAGATCCTGAAACTGTTCCTCCCAGAAACACACTCGAACCATCCCGATGTCGGGTACGGGTTCACGGAGCACTCGCTCGGGCTTTAAGCAACGCCAGCGAACCCCAAACTGCCATCGGACTCCTGGCCCCTCCGCTATATGGTGCCGAGTGAGCGGCTATAATGGATGGTTTTAGAAGGTTTAGCGACACTTCCCGACAGACTTGCCTAGTGTCTAATGTGGAGCGAACATCCGTTTCCTCGGCCGCGGATTTGCGTGAACGCATCCGGGAAATTCACGTTGTGCTCGGTTGGAAAAGCGAGTGTCATTAATGCTCCTCACACGTCTTGTGTGTGTTGGTGCGGAACTACGCCTGACGACGCTAATGCGCGTACGTGTGTGTGTGTGTGCGTGTGTGCCATCGCCCCTGGCAACGGCACGGAGGGTGGAGCGAACGTCCTGCTGCGTATCCTGCTGTGTTGGCAGTGCCAGTGTATTGGTGAGTTGTACTAAAAACCCACCGCCTCCTCATCTTCACACATCTTCTTGGAAAACGCCGTGTGGAAAATCATTCTGAAAAACCCCTTTCCAGGTTCCGGGCTTTTCCTACACCACCACCAAATGACGGGTAGAACGATGTCAAGTCGTTTTGTCCCCCACGGAGGGCATCCAAGTCCAAGATGGCTAACGCACACATATTTCAATCGAAACGTGGAATGCGCAGACGTGGGAATGTTCCACTCTCGAAACCCCATATCACCGGCAACCGGATGGACTGCGGGTTGAGGCACATTATCCACACACAAAATGACGGCCAGCAGCAGTTCCGAGCACTTCGCGCTGGGTTACAACGGATAACTGCTGCACCGTCACCGGGACCGCTGGAGTATCGCTGGAGAGAGTCGTCGCTGTCAGTTAGACATGGGCAGATTGACCGGGACAGTGGACCTAGAATAGACAGACAGACACGCTTCGTCCTTGTGTGTACGTCGAGAGGGCTTAGAAGGAAGAGCGCATCGAGCACTCGGGAGGGCAATTAAAAGGAGCACCCCACCCGCCGATTATTGCCGCCATCCGGCCGGTAATGAAAATGTTTTTTAATTGACAAAACTTTTTCGACGGACTCTCGCGGGAACATCCCTCCAGGCCGGGCTGGGGGAGGAGGCCACGATATTTTCACTTTCGTAACCGTCGTTTGTGTGGTATCGTTTGTTTTGTGGTTAGGAAACGGTTCGCCGAGTGCTTAAGTGACCAGATTCAGGCTCCCCCGACGGAAGAAACTCCCGGGGAGAGGAGATTGCCATTGCCGTTTGTGGTCACTAAGAAAATGCTGCCAGAAGTGCTTGAAGCCCAAGAAGTGTAACCATTAGCATACTAATTGCCATCCGGAGGTGCAGGTCGCCGCCGGCAACCCTTTTCGGAGCGGAGCCTCGAGTTCGAGTGTCGAATTTCTCGCTTCTTACAAGGTGCGCCCACTTGTCGGCCGGTTCAGCGCAGCCAGCTACCAGTGAGGCACATAATTAGCCAGAACCCTAGTCAGTGAGTGCTCAAAGGGCGCGTAATAACAATGAGGTCTTGGGGCGCGATTAGATTCGCCGCCGCCGCTGCTGCTGCTGCTACCGAGCGCCGCGCCACACGCTAGAAAAAAAAACTCAAATTAGAACAACATCACCAAGGGGCAACACTTCTAAACGCGGGGCTTCGATCGGGGCTGACAGCGGACAGGGCAGCAGCGCCGGTGGGTTAGGCGGTTGGCACTCCGACAGTGATAAGCCACCGCCGCCGCCGCCGCCGCCGTGCGCTTCTTCAGTGTGCAGTGGAGAGTTCGGTGGCACTTCGTTGACAGCAGCAAATCGGCACAGTGTCTGCTGCTGCAGAGGCCTCAGGTTGTGAACCGGGTTTCGGGTCCGGGAATAGTGCCACGCCACAGCACGGCGATAAATCGGTCTTCTACCGATACACTTCTGCCGGGGTATGCTCCGGCCGAGCAAAGTAGGCACGCTGATTACGTAGAGCGGATTGTGTGGTGGTGCTGCGTGTCACTTGGCCACTAGAGTGTCCAGCCTCGGGGCCAGTGTGTAAGCAACGCGGCGAAGGTGCGCTCGGGCGAATTAGTTGCCAAAGGTTGCCGGTTCGATACAGAACTTTGGGCGCGAGTGTGTGTGTTTTAAAAAGTGTGAGTCAAAGTGGAACTCGGACCTGTCAAAAGTGGTGGCCGGTCGTTGGAGATAGGTTTTCGGATTCCGAAAAAGAGGCCAAACAAAGGGCAAATGTCTGTGTGTGTTTCGAGTGCCGGTGTTACCCTCGGTGTGGACGCGATGTCCCTGTCCCAGATGACACTGCCGTCCGCAATGATGCTTCCCCTGGCACACTCTACACTGGGCGGCGGCACCCACACGCTGCTGGGTCAACCGATGGCGAACGGGATCGGAATCGGGATCCCGGGAGGTTCGACTGTGGCGGCCATACTCGATGGCAGCAGTCCATCGCTGGGATCATCGAACGGAATGCATAACAACAGCAGCGCCAGCAACGGACACGGCTCTAGCAACAGTCTCACGGCTCACGGCGCGTCAGGACGCCCAGGTGTGGCCGGGGCCGGGGAGCTCGGGGATCATCATCCAAATCCCGAAATGCTATTGGCACTGATAGCACGTAACAAGGCCCTCGAAGGTGAGTCTCTAGCGTCGGGCTTGGCGCGCGCGATAGCCACCCATAAACAACCGGAGCGGGGCCAATATAACGAAGCCTCCGCTAAGCGCTGCCATAAAAATCAAATCCCGCCCGATGGGGCTTCTTCAAATCACGGTCAAATCGGCCGTGACGGCTACTACCGAAGGGGGGCATACGCTCGCGCACCTCACAATTTTGGGGCCAGCTCGCAAGTTCTCGATTAGGTTGCATCGCCACGGCGCTTGATATCGCACTTTGGGCCGGCACCTGCGGCCAGCGGGCCGGCTTATCTTGCCCACGGTATCGACGGACCGTGAGTAAGCGACAACGAACAGGACAGGTTCACTTGTCCGAACTCAGGCCCTCAGATCTGGCGCGGGCATTTGCCGCTAGTTGCCGCTACTTTTGGCCAACGGTTTGACAGCCGCTAATGACCGATAAGTTCGCCGCCGGACCGGTGTTGCCCGTCAGGTTCGACACGCTTCATGCCAATGGTCCGGCGGCGGCAATTTCGGTTGTTAACGCGTATTTTTGTCAGTTAACAAGCCGTTCATTTGAACCCATCCTTTGAACCTTCGCCCGAGTTTCGAAACTTTGAGTATCCCTCTACTTATATTAAAATTTATTTTTAGTGTCCAAACAGGGATGTATGGTTTATTCAATCCAAGATTTACAAAACTGGCCGTCATCGCAGCCGTAAAGAATGGACGCCCAAATGTGCACCCCGATGTACCGATAATCGACCGGCACTGAACCGACAACACTTTTGTTTGCTCGAGATAATGCCGCCCCGCAAGAAGCCGCGAGGTGCGCAATAAGATTATGGCACATGCGCCTCGATAGGCCTGGCCAACACGAGAGTTGCCCGAACCGTTTGCCTACCGGATTACCCGGATCGCGCAGGGGCAAACACTTCACAGCCGCAGCGTGTTGCGTGGAGATTCGCATCGAGAGCTGTGCAAACAGCCGCCACGGCCCAGTGACTCCCGTGTGGCGGCGAATGTGGTTTAAGAAATCGCCAAACGGGTGGTCTGGTGGCCGCGATCGCGCAGGCCAGGGATGACGACAAACACCCGGAGGCCACCGGGTGCGTACCCTATCGTCCCCGATCGTACCGGTTGCTGATAGTAGCTTACACGCCCACCACGCATCGGGTAAGATAAGTACAAAGTTACGTTCGAACAGAGCTGGTATCTGATCGTGTGTTCCCTCCCGTGTGTCGTAACGATATCGATCACCTCACCACTCGATCTGGACACCGACAGAGGTGGCCACTTTTTGTGAGGCGCGCCCTCAATCTCCGGTGGATCTCCGGTGGTGGCTCCGTTGCGGTTATCGGCCATCGCCAGGACACGGTGGGCTTTGTACGATGATGTTGTTACAGTTTTTGCTCCAGCGACCGCCAGAAGAGCCACCCAACAGGGCCACCGAAGGGGAAGCCTCTATCAAACGATCTTGTCAGCAGCAGGCCCGCCAATTGAACAACACGTCTATCTTCACTTTGGTAACCGGTCGAATGGGGAACTGAGTTCTCGGTAGAGCGTCTCGGGATTGCTCCAAAAAAATGCCGTCCTTGGTCCTCGGCGAATTTGAAGCGCTCCAGTCAAATCGGATGCAATAAATTCTCGAGTTATGGGTGAACGGTGGCCAGCACAAACGCACACAGGGTTATCACTACGCGCGTGCCATCAAAGGCCCGGTCCCGGTCCGATCCCTTCCATCCGGGTTATCTCCGGAAGTGTCCTGGGGAGCTAATCTTCATGAAAGTTCAACAAATTGCTACTGGAACCATCGGTGGAACCCATTCGGACCCAGACGAGTGTTGCAAAACGTTCAGAGGAAACTATTTGTCGAGCCACAGCCGTGTGGCACCTGTGGCGGCGGCACCTGAATTTGCTCGCGGCGCGGCATATATTGGTCGAAGGACAGATTGATTTCCGGGAACGTGCCCAACGTTCCGCCCGGCGGTCGGTCAGCGGTGTCTATCAGATAGCGTCGCCCTGCCGTGATCGATGAGATATAACCTCACTAATTGATGTCTCTGCGGGGAGAGTGGATACGTCCACGGATGTTCAGGCTAATGTGTGGCACAATTCGCGCCACCCGATAAGCACACGCCCGATGGGGATGGGTTGTCAAAACTCGGTCCATGGTGGATTTGTTTGATCATCGTCCCGTGCGGATTGTCCGAGTGCGCCTCGTGGCGCCTTGGCTGTCGCCCCAACCCCGGACCAATATTGGAAAGCGCGGATCGTCAACCAATCAGTTTGATTGATGGCCAGATTGCAGGCATCGGAGCGCCATCTTACGGAGCGGCGGGCCAAACTCCTCTCTGAGGCGCGGAGGGTCCCTGCAATGCAATATTTGCATTCCACGGGTTGTCCCCAGGTTGACAATGCACTTGCTGTCCCCGTGTCATTCGAAACTGATGGATTTTAAAGCCTACCCCTCCCCCTCACCGGAACCTATTGAGAGAGTGTTGTTTAATCTCGATAATTTGCTGAAACGTGCAGCTCAGCCACACGCTGACCGAAAGGTATCGAAATATCGATCGGAACAAAAACCCCTTGTTGGGGGGTAGGGCAATTCGGGTTCTGATTGCCTCCAGTCCAGTGCGGGGGGTGCGATTTGTCACAATTGTCACGAATATTGTTTGCCCATCAATCGCTATTGGCCGATCGAGGCGGAAGCAGGTTATCCTCACATGTGTTTCGGTTCGTCATCGTTTGTCACCCGGGCGCTAGGGCGGTAGACAGCTTGGTACCAGAAAACCAATTGGCACCTAAAGTTGACCAGCGGTAAAAAAAAAAACATTGAAATTAGGACGATAGGCTTATCGAAAAGTCACAGTTATTCACGTGCCACGAACCATTTTAATTATGTGGCTGATTTATTGGTCAATTGGCGGCCTCCGGTAGCTCAATCTCTGTCCCTCTGTCACCCTTATCGTGCGCCAGAAGATGAATTGCCGAAGGAGGAAAATTAAAAGTCGGGCTCCTATCAACGGGTCGGGCCAGCGAACTGATTGGCAGTATGTTAATTAAAGTGACGCCTCGTCAATTGACGCAGTAGACATGGAATTAGAAAATCTAATAAAAGCTCCCAATCGTCTGCGGCCACTTATGGGGCCCGATAGTTCCGATACAACGGAAGTCCAGCAATGGCCATTGCACAATTAAGGATAAGAAACTAGTGCTTCACTACCGAAACTCTTATCCACCGTTAAAGCCTTCGGCCCCAGCTTATCAGCCCAACGTAATCCGGGTGGTACCTTCCAAAGTCTCCAACGGTGGTGATCTAATCGATTCGCAATCCAAACGTCTTCCGTGGCGTGGCAGCTAAATCCAGTCACTAAACCTGCGCCGATAATCACGCCGTAATCCACCTGATCCGCAACGGTCTAGCTTAAAACGGGGCTAAAGGGTGGTGTGTATGTGTCGCTCGCGGAACGGAACCACATTTTTGCGTACCCCGTCAGCCTGGCTTTCTCCCTGGGGACTCACCCTTGAAACACACTCGCGGCATTCACTCAGAAGACGCACGGCTCCGCGAAGTGTTTGGAACATTTATTTTTCATTTACCCAACCAACGCCACCTTGGCCGGTCGGCCACGTGGCCGACTGCATTCATTAGCTTCCGGTTTCGGTCCTCCCCAACAATTGATCGTGCGCGTGCGGGTGCGGGTGCGGGTGTGTGCGTTAACCACGGACCTAGACCGAGACGGCCGCCTTTTTCCGCCCGGCAATCAACAAACACGCCGAGAGAATTAACGCACTCGAGTGCACTCGGAAGTTGTTTCAAATTGCCCAGCCTGTTCGTCCTTCGCGCGCAAACGGGGAAAAAATCGTTCGCACGTGGCACACCGGTCGCATTTCGCCCGCCCGCGGGCGTTTACGGGGCCCTACGCCCACTTCCCTCGGTAATTGAATGTGTGAAAATGCCCCTTGACGGATGTGTGGCCGATAGTTTTCCTACGGTTTGCGGTTGTGACGATTTCGGGGGCTATCGATACGCAGCTTTCCGTTAATCCTTTCAACTTTACATCGTCAACGGCCGGACCGGGAGCAAAGAAAAACTTTCCCTTGGCGCTTGGCCCTTTTTTCTCCCAAGGCTCTGGTTGTGGTGGCCCTGTGGCCGCTTCCGAACATGATTTGGCGTGTTTTTCTTGCCCTTTGTGCCACATGTCGTGTGTGAATGGGCTAGTCGCCCCGAGAGAAGCCTGGAACCGTGTGACCTGCCAAAGCGAGGAAACTCCAAACGAACAGAAACGGATACAACAACCGTACGCCCAAGAAGTGTGCCGGAGGACCCGGTAACAGGACACGGGAACGGGGCACGCGCAAATGATGTTTTGAAACATAATATTTATCGACTCTCGAGGGCACCCATTGTGCCGTGCCGATGAGGCTTTTTCCGCCAGCACGTGCCCTCGGGCACTTTTTCAGGTCCGCCCTGTGCCTGGCTAAGCTTGGCTAAAAAGACAAACCGACACAGTTTTCACATGATACACTCCCCGTGTTGCGGTTGGGCTGTGGGACGAAAACGGCCACTGGTGCCAGAGAGCGTGCCGGAGATGACGGTAAAAGTTTCTAATCGATTTTTGATAGGCCATAGGTTGGTGAAAAATGTAGATGAGGGGTGCGATTTACTTCTTTCTGATTCGAATGCGTAAGAAAATAAATATTGTTATTGAAATCTTCGAAACACTGTTTAAAAGAGGTTGCCGCGACTACATCTTCATCTTGTTTTCCGTCTAGTGTTCCCTTGAAGCCTGTCAATAACTCAAAGCCTGCCTCAACTGACAATGAATCGTTTCACATGTTACTGTTTTCCTAAAGCTACACCCAATTTTTGTATGCCAAGACCTTCTTTGTTGTCTTTTAACTTGATGAGGTTCTTTTTTGAAACGATAGATACAAGCCATAAAGACCTTGGACGTGGCCATTAAGTACAAGCTTCGAAGTGCAACCGATATCCGCCAAGTTTCCTCTGAAGAAAGGCTCCAGCCAAATTCAAGGCCTACTTAACGGTCCCTACGATTGCCTGTAACAAAACACGGCGCACGACAGTCTGTTGCATTTTTTGTTTCTTCGTACGTCATCTGAGATGCTCGAGATTAGCGCTTGTTACCACTATCGACACGGTTTGGCCCTCCTACCAGCCACAGGACCTGTGACTTATGCGCTTGGGGGAGGAAGGACCCACGTAAAAAACCGCTTCACAAAGTGCAGGACATTCAGTGCACCGCACGCGATCACATTACGTGCGATCCCCTTTCGAAGCTAAACGGTGCCGTGTGCCATATGGTTACGGCCGTCCATTGACTTCTTCAAATTCCTTGCGTGGGTCGAAGTCAGACGCGCACTAAACTCTGATGGTCTCCCCCCCATTTGACGGACGTCCTTTTTTGCTGGGCTTCTCCGTTGGTCTTCTGCCGGACACCGCCCGCGTCCGGTGGAGGTCATTAATTGTCGCTGTGCACTTCCAAAAAAAAAACAGATACCGTACCGCACGCCATAAGGTGCCGCCACCGGAAGACGCATCGTCCTGCGCTGGTGGGGTAATGATTATAAATCGAACCCCTGCGTCGTACAGTGTGGTGCACGAGGAATGGGCGAGCAGCGCATTTCAGGAAACACGCCAAAGATTAATGGCACGTGTGCAGCACATTACGGCACGCACTGTAGCATCGCGAGGCACCGAGAGCCTACCTTTCCGAGGGCACCACTGCTGCCGGTGTTAATGAGGCCGGTCGAGGATTCGCCTCGAGAGAGACACGCGGGGAGGGTCGAGTGTCGAAAAATGGGCCATTTTCACGGAAGGGGAGTGCTGCCACTTAACTAGGGTGTGTACCGTGCATAAGCATATATTTGTCGTGTGCGCGGTGCTTCTGCTTTTTGCATCGCTTTTTTCAGCTCACTTTTCGGTGGGGAGTGCAGATCGCGTGTCTGGCTATGATGGTCTGGATTTTCGGAAGGATTCTCCGGTCGCGCTCATCCATGGATGCCATCAAACCCCGTAATGGGACGCATAAATCACAAAGGATGGTTGAAGATATCGACCATATGGCTGGATGGACTCGACCGGCGGACGGGTACAAGCGAATGAAAATTTTCCTCAACCGGTTCCAGCGCTGTTTCGTTGCGAATATGATTCTATTCGATGCGTCACGGTGCCTTCCGGTGTAAACTATTGCCTAGTGCTTAGAGAACTGTGTGGCCGCCACAGACTCGCCAATCAACGAGCAGACGCGCCTTTCCCGAGGGGAGTTGTCAACGCCATGTTGAATTTTCCAAGCACTCTCGACACAGCCGCGGGGATTCCCGGCGCTCGACCCGGCGTGCGGCTCTCCCCCTTTGCCACTGTTGTGCAAACTGTGTATGTTCGCATGCGCAGCTATTTGTCTGTGGATGTGGATACCGTTCTACCGTGCCATCGCATGTAACGCTGACGGAGAGGGGAATCCTGGGGCATCCTGGCACACTAGTCTGCCGAGCGCATTGTGTGCCCACATCCTTCCAGGCATTTCATCCCGGACCGGAAAGTAACTGAACCCGTCAGGTTTTGTTAAACCCGCCAGACGCCAGAGTAACGTGCGCTAGGATGGGCTATGTTCACCAACACTGTGACGGGTTTCGCTAAATGAACGGAATGTATTATTAAAACTAAGCCACCGGTGTCACCGGACCGGCTGACAGTTATTGGAAAACGTCAGCCGCTCCCGATGAGCCCGATCCCGTGGAAAACCAAATCCTACACCATCCTCATCACCTCCTTACCTGGTACGTGTGGTATTACTCAATGGTGGCCCATACCTAACCATATCAGGCTTTGGTAGTCGGAAAATGGATCAACTCCATGGTTACGATCAGAGCGGCAATGAATGCGCTGTCTCTCTCTCTTGGTCTGCCCGCCCGTTTGATGATACTCGCAGCAACCACAGAAACTCGGTGGTTCAAGCACTTGGCCAAACATTTGGATACTGCTTGCTTTGATGTTAGACAGGGGGGTTTGTGTGTGTATAGCACGAGTGCTGAAAACCCAACCCCGAACCCAAAACTGCATTTTCTTCTTCGCAAGGTGAGCTTCCCGTGCGCGCGTGTGTGTGCTGTTTGCTGTTGCTTCGTTAACTCAGAGAGCCAGAGACAAGAGGGTAAATATTTACCCAATTCATAAATCTTATTTGCATTTAATTTTTTATATGAACCAGCGTAACGAGGGAAACCCTACCCGGCGACTACTTGGACGATATCAAACCGTGGACCGTGGACCCTTAATTTGCTGATGTTTGAATCCGGAGTAGAGGAGATCCCTCGACTAAGAATTGCTAGAAACACGTGAAAACCTTGATCCACATTTTCAGCACCCGAATCATGGCGATAATTTTATTTCAGATAACGATTGAGGCTGGCTGAGAAACGCTTCGTTCACGTCCTGTCGTTCCCACTCAATAGGGCATAGGGATGACAGAAATAGAATATTTCCATTCAAAAAGAGTCCAAAACACGACCCACAGAGTTAGAGGCGTTAGCCAACAATGATAAGGCTCGCCGGATTAAGGTACTCGTTTTATCGGGTGCCATTGCCCATTCGCTGGAAACGAAAGTCCATCCTTAATGCTGGTCTATCGCTTCGGTGTTATCTATCGGCGCGACATTGGGCTGCGTGCTTCCCCAGACACGGTCGTGACACTGGACTGGACCGAATTTGGCATCGATTTTTGTGATTCTTCTTCTTTTGTTCATCGCTTTCTGGTCGACCGGAGGCTTGGCCATCCTGGCGCGTAGTAGATGACGAAGCAAATCGCTCTTGGGAGGTGCGATGGAAACAATGAATGATGGACATGTTTGTTACCGAGTGAACGTATGCTCTAGATTGCACAGGTGCACACAGTATTTTATTCTCGATACTGCACTCCTAAGGGAAATCGGTTGTGTAATGTTTCACAACTATCTGTTGTTCCAAATGGTACCCAAAACGCACCCAAAGACCCGGCTAGCGATGGGGCAACTATATAAGATCTCGGAGCCAACCGCGTGCAGTTTGCCGACGTTGGGCACGAGAGAAAGAAAAAGACGCTGCGATCCGACGCAACCGACGATGAAGCTGCTGCTGCTGCTGGTCTCTACTCTGTTGGTGTACTCACTAGTGGGTTGGTCGTTACTTTCTGGGTGATATGGAATCATTTTCAAAATTACTGGTCTGTTCGTTTCCAGTGCACTCGTGAGTGTGGTGCCGTACCGCTCGAACCGCTGGATTATCTGCCGGCTCTGGATTACGTTAAAGATGTGCTTCGGGTCAGTAAGGAGGCGATCGAGGCGGTCGTTTTCGACCCAAACGTGCTGTACGATGTGCGTGGAACGTTAGCCACTTTCGGTGCCTCTTTGGGCCATGTGACGTTGGCCGTTTACGATATCACCGATGCGTTGGGCAAGCGAGGTGCATTCGAAGAGCAACCGCTCGTGGACGCCCTTCATGTGATCAATCGTTGTCTGACCGAGACGGACTCCTCTCCTCTGCCCGAGTACTATCGTAACCAGACGTTGAGCCAAGAGCTTGAACAACTGACGGCGATGGCACGGGAACAGTTGGACAGTCTACTGTTCGACCCTTCGCAATGGGACCGCTACGATCTTCAGCTACTCAACAGCTTCCTCACGGTGGTCGCCGTTCAGATGGCGGCCAAAACCATGGTTATTCAACAGGTTGCCGATATTGAAACGGTGAAAGTGTATCTGAAAATGTCCAAAATACCGAACCACTTGGAGCCCACGGTGCTGCGCGACCTGCTCTCGGTCGGTTCGCGCATCAACAAGTACGATCAGCTCTACAACGAAGCGCTGCACACTGGGTGGGAGCTCTTCCTTCGAGTCGTCACCGAGGGCAGCGAGCGGCTCCAAACGGCGCTGGATGAATCTCCACATCTTCCCAGTGCGTTCCAACAAACCGTAGAAGAGTTCACCGTGCAGGTTGCCAACTTTGCGCAGCTCGCCGTGAGTGATCTGCAGTCGGTGAAGCACGCACTTCACCAACGGTACGATGCAATCTTCCAAAAGGTTGTCTTCACCGCCTACGGGCTGGAATCTTCCGGCATGGCCATGTTGCGACCGAGCCCCAGGAATGTGGCGTGCGTACGGAACATGATCCCGCAAGTGCAAGCCATCGTCGGGTCGGGGCTGATCTCGGATTCGCTCTGTTTCACCGAGACGAACGATTTCGTTTACGAGCAGGCCATAGAATTTCGTGAAGCCATCCGCCAGCAACAACTACAGGCTTATGCATTGCTACAGCTAGCCGCTGCATGCCGCGATGGAGTTGAGTCCTGCACCGTGGTAAAGATCGGCTTCATCTGACGGGCAGCCTACTTTGATGCATAGGGAATTGTACTTAATTCGATATCCTCTCAAACAGGTTTACGACGACGCTCTCGAGTTCTTGCGCACCGGTACAGAAATGGTGAAAGGATTCGCGCCAAACTTTACCACCTACGAAGGCCTGGTGCTCGAGTGCGTCAACGCCAGGGGCAACGCTGCGTTGGGGCAAGTTTTCGAATCGATCGATATCTTCAACAAGTGTGTTAAGGGACGATCGTACGCCATTAAACAGGCCCACCCAACGTCGGGACGCAGTTTATCGGCAAAGTTATGGCAGAAAAATAAATGAACCACTGATTGTTAATTATTAGCAACCCATCATTCAAGGTCCCAAGAGAACTTCGATCTAAACATTTTGCAACAATAAAAAAAAACGCAAAACAATGCGTGCCGCTTATGGCTCAGCTTGGGATTGATTTTAATTTACGCGAACAAATTGCTCAGACCACACGTCGACCACTCCCCCACGGGCTAGATGAGTGTAAATCAGGGGACATTAATATTTTACCTTGCGTTAGAAGGGTAAACCCATAAAAAGGACCCTTTTAATGGTGACGAAGACGACGTGCCGTCTACGTTTAACGTACCGTCGAGCACCATCTGTGGTTATTTATTCCAATTATGATATCCTAATGCATTTTCGTGCCCGGCCACGAGCCGCACACCCACCAAAAGTCGAAAGAGCCCGAACCACATCCTTCCACCGGATGCTTGACACCGTGCAGGCGAACAAAATAGCGGAAGGAATCAACCCATTATTACGCGACACGCACACACACACGCAGCCCAACGACCCGTCCGTCACTCTGTCTGCGTCACCCTCGCCACGCGGTTGTGCGGTTATTGTTGTACTGCATGGCGATGGAGAGGAAAGTGAAAAAGCCAGTAAATAATTGAATCGTGGGCGACGACAAAAAAACAACAACCGTGTGCTGATAAAGAAGCAAATATGCTCAGCCCGCCGGGACCGCAGGTCCGCGAGTGATTCTTGATGGATTCGAGACGAGTGCGTGAGAAGCGAAACGGGTTTTTTTTTAAGGCCAGGCGGTGGGTGAAAATGTTTGCTTCTATTTGCCTCCTTCGGCGCTAAGCACTCTCAATGCTCAGTTGAAGTAGGTCTTCCGGGCGATGGGATTGTTTGAACGACGGGTCCGGGCCTAGAGGGAGCTAGATTTGTTTGTTTAATGTCATAAATGAATGCGATCATGATCCTGTAGTCCTGCTTTACTTTTCATCTGTTGAATGGGGTTTGAATTTGGCCAAAGCAAAGTTAAATTAGAATGGTACTTGGACCGTTTTTGTTGGTAGCGACACTCGTTATCCGATATCATTGATCCAATCAATTAAACTAACACTCACACTGTATTTTCAACTCAACTTCGCTGTAGATTCAACTTTTCGATGCTTTCCCAAAGAAAAACGTTAAACATACTTCATGGGAACTTTTTCACGAAGGACCGGCTTCCACAACAATACAGTTCCATTTTTATGGCACTTTCAAACCAAACGGTTACGGACCTTCGGATGCCGGTTTCGTGGCTTGAAAAAAGTTAAATCTCAAACCCCGAATCGGGTATGAATATTTCATGAAGCGTTAGAAACATTGCAGCATAGTCCGCTCATAAACCACGCCCCGGGCCAGACCGGGCGCCTGGCAGCGTTGACCGCGACGTGACCGAAGGCACAATGAAATAAACTCTTCCAACGACTTTCGGTGTCTATCGTCGGGTGGACCGAATGCCCAACAAAGATTCATTCCTCATCCCCACACCACCCCACCGAAGCAGCGAAAGTGAAAAAGGGATCCAAAAGTGTTGGCGCAAACTAACTGGGGAGCTGACCGGCAAGGGGGGGGAAAATCACCTTTTTTGTGAAATAAGTTGCCCGAAAGAAACGAAATGAAAAATGGTTTGCAGAAAAACACACTGTGGACCACACGAGAGGAATACACGATCAGTAGTGTATACGGGGCCGGATTGTTGAACCAGAACTGGGTCCGTAAGTAAAAAAGAGGGTCGGAATGCCGTCAAATTTTCTCCCATTACTCTACGGCAACAACGCGAGCTATCGTTGGTCTGGATGGAACACATTACGGATAGATTTTCGAAGGTTCAACCTCATTAATAACCTTATGTTTTTTGTATTTTATGAAATTAATTTCTCTGGTCATAAACATTTGAAAACTTTAAATAGTAATATAATAAAATATGTATAAATATCGATAAGAACGTATGCAAGGATTACGGGTTATGTTCGCTTGTTACCCTTATCGATTGCTTTTAACCAAACTCGTTGGGGCAAAAGAACCCAAAACCGTGGTCGAAGCGTACTCAGCTTGTGCCACCAGCCATGAATCGACCTTGTCATTGTGGGCAAAATGTGAACACCCAACGGGCCGCACCGGCGTCCATTACGGAAAACCCATTCATCAAACGTGTCTGCGTCGTGCGCACACCTTCAAGACACACCCTGTGCCGGAAACCGGCACAAACGGCATTACCGACGAGTGCCACACATTTTATTATGATCCGCAACCCAGTGTCTGGTGTGGATGAAACCAATCGATCGTTGTGGCGGAAGTGGTATTTTCCACCCCTTCGGTCCGGTGGGTGGCAGTTCGACGGTATCACACCCACACACCCGGATCGGCACAATCGTGTTTGTGAGTGTGTTTTTTGCTGCCCAATCGTTGGCTGTCCTCTGAATAAATTGCATTAAAGTATCTCATTGTGTCTTCCGGACCTGGTACGGTTGTAATGTTTGGATTGTTTCCCATTCCCCGGTCCATGTTCCGCGGTTCAAATAATGGCAGAGTGCCCTACCCCTTTTACGTGAGCCCAGCCTCGGTCTGATCGATCGATGGGTCAGTCCGATTTCCCACCGGTCAGCCGTCTGGCGAGGTGGCCGTATGGCGGGCTATCCGGAAAGTAGGTCATTGTCACGGGGGTCTCGCTGAGGATGCGCCGAAAGCAACCTTACAGTTCGGACCATCTGATGACCTTACATGGCTTTTATTTGCTTCTTAAAATGTTAGGTAATTAAATGATCCACCCACTCTCTCTCTCATGTTACTAGTTGTAAATCGTTGTTGTGTTAATATTCCTGTTTTATCATTTTTCACTTCCAACCAACATAACCTTAATGGCAGTAAATCATTTTCCCAACCTCATTCCGGGCTCAGCACCATGATTTACGATACTTCGCTCTACTCTTTCCCGTCGCCATGGCGACACGGCACATTTGCCTACCGCAGCGGAGCCAGCTGCGACAGCCCACAGTGCCGCGGAGGAACGGCAAAACCGAATGTATTAATTTATTGCTTCCAAAAAGTGCGCAAAAACGAACCTTGCACTCCCACAGCGCCTGATGCCGCCAACCGAACAATGTTTCGACGGGATCCCCGACCGTGCGTCTCCATCGCCGTCGGGGCGCAGTTTTCTGGCAGATTCTTGTGACACTGCTCAGCGGAGTCAACTCGAGCTTATAAACGGCACAATCACCGCCACCTAGGAAGAGGCGGAAGCGGCGAGTGACAAACAGTACAAAAAGAAGCAAATCATTTCCCTCCAACTTTCCAGGGGGCCCCCGGGCCACCGATTCCGGTGCCACCGTCATCGGTTGTTCTTTTATCTAGTTCCTGTTTGTCCTGTGCGCGCACACACACACACACCGGGACTTCCCGGTTGCACCAGGACATCCGCTGTGTACCGAAACCGTTTCCGGGTATCCCGCCGTGTAAATGTCACACCCGTGAGTGCGTAATAATGTTTTATGTACTGTCATTCTCTAACCGTAGCGCCAGGACACTCCAAAGGGGGGCGTCGTTTCGGCACGGTACGGCGAGGGCGAAAAAGGATAAATAAAAACAAACGATCGAAGCGGCGCACAGCGACGCTACCTCCCGCGGTGAGGCCTGACAGCGGACGGGTGAAGCCCTGGTGGTGATAGCTATTTATTGCACATGTGCACACTCGAAACCCGCGGCGCTCCTTTGCCAGGACGGCCGGAACAAGCGACGAAGGAGACGAAGCAATAAAATTAACAAACTCCCGGCTTCTGCGCGGCCTGCGCAACTGGGAGGGACGAACATGACCGAGTGACAGTCGCGGGCCCCGGGAAAAACTAGGGAGAGATTAATGGAAAGGACTTCCAGCCGAGGCCACGCCGAGGCCCTCCACAACACTTGATGTGTGTAAAGTAGATCTCATATTTCACCGAAGATGATCGCACCGTTGGGCAACTTGCCCAACGCCGTGCTGTGTCTTTTCGTGTGAGCTCCTACAGCGGAACCCGTAGTAAGTTGGTTTAACCGAGTTAAACGTAATTTAATAGCCTAACCACCAGCCTGAAACCGACCCGGAACGGGTTCGAGTGCGCTAGGTGTGAACTGTGCACCATGGGATAAGTATTAAATTTTATTACATTATAACAGACAAAAACCGATAAATTTCCCATTAAGCATGGTCCACGGGCACCCTTTCGAGTCGAGTGGCCCTCGTTGGCAAACCCCGTTTTGGCGTGTCGATTGGTTAATTGGTGAATTTATGTTCGCTACATAATGTTTTCACGCCAGCAGCAGCACCATAGCGCGCCACACTAATAAAGCTCAATTCGGTTAATGCTAACCCCGTCGAGCTTCGAACAGATCCTGGCTTTAGATTACTTTCGCGCTCGCGTTGAATATCTCAATCGAGGTTCGAGATGGTGTTCATAATATCTTAAAGTACTCGACGTGGCGCATCTTTTCTGCGATGCCTTTCTGGTTCCTACAGCAGATAGGTTCCATGCTTCCGAGCCCGAGCACTGATTGGCTCGGAAGGAAATGAATGCAGAAAAAGTGTACTGAGAAAAACGGGAAAACTCCGCACTTCCAGGGAGTTATAGGAAAATTGATCTCTTTCACTGTACCTGGGAAGCTCTCGAGGGACCGGTCGAGTCGATGAACGTGCAATTTTGGTCCGCGTCCGCGAATCTCAGACATCTTTTATGTGTCGTTTCTTTTCCGCTAGAGCTAAAGCGGAAGCCACCTTAAAGTAATCCTGTTCGGTGGAGTTCTATTTTTCGTTTAGGTTATTCATTTTATGTTGGCATCAGTATTAACACCCGACGCCTTTTTCGGGCGAGTATATCGGACATCATCAGCCTGCAATTCACATTAGTGGCCCCCGTTAGTGCTCTAATTAAAATCACATTACCGGAACCCGCAGGGTCCTCTCAAATGCAGCTCTCAGTAATCGTAAAGTCAATAAGCGCGCAGCAAATTGCAATCGAGTGCATTCCGAGTGATGGTCCTGCCGCCCACGAGATAGTGCACTTCCTGCACACAAATGTAATCGAATGCAAATGGCCACTCGATGGCTAAGTGAGGCCCGGGCCCCGGACTGGATCCATTAGGCCAGGGCGCCCAGGAACATCGCCAACACGGCATCGTATATTTATAATAAAATCATCTACATAAATAATGAATCGCCATGAAGTGCGCCAAAAGGCGAAAGCCCACTTTGGCCCACCCTTTGGCCCTCAGTAAGATTGTTATTTTGTCATTTCTCTGCCACCATCCTCGGGCCTAATGTTGACCCCCCGTTTGCTTGCTCCAACAGCCGGCGCCCAAAGGGGTACCACTCCCATAATAATCACCGATCATAATCTTACCTGTGAGGAGAGCGGAGACCTTCCGGGTGCTTCGGGTAATGGGCTGTGGGACCACTACCACTAGCACCAGCACGGCCGAGTCAACTCGGAGCCAAATGGACGATCATGAAAACTTGATAAGGTCCAAACAAATTAAGTCACCCCCGCCGACGGCCATCCCCGGGAAACTGTCGTTGGCGGACTGCAACCTCAACGGCTGGGGACCCTTTGAAAGGCTCCAACGAGGCTCCGACCATGGTACTAATTGGGATTATGGTACGGGATTGCCGGGGCCGAGCTCGTTATGCAGGCCAGCCAAGAAGTCTTGCGGCCCGAAGGAGCGAACGTCTTACAATCGCTCAATCACATCCTGCGTGCGGATTAAGGGAACCAATATCCTTCGGCAAATACATTACTGTGTGTTTGCCAACGACCACTTCCACTTCTTCGATGTGGCCGCCATCCGGGCTTGTCATCCGAAGGATTAACTTGTTTCCACCATCTCCGCGAAAACATTGACACGGATCGCCCTCCGGTCCCGGTCCTTATTGTAGCCCTGTTTTGGGTTTGGTGGACAAATTTTGCACGTGACTCTCCGTGACAGGGCACTAATGGCAGAGAACGAGAGAGAGAGAGAGAGAAAGAAAGAGTGTGTGTCATTGCTTGCCGGTCCGTCTTTTCTTCGTCCGCCCGTAATGGTGCCCGCGCGCTGATTGTCATCCCGGCACTTGACAGCGGAGCGAGATCTCAGAAACCGTAATTAAATTATCGAAGCGTGTCAGAGAAGTAAAGAGTTTTGGGAACGTGGCCAAGGGCCCACAATGCTCTCTTTCGCTCTCCCGTGGGCGATAATCGATTCACATTAATCACTCACGAACTGGTACTCGCAGCCGAGGGACACCTTCCACCTTCGCCACGTGGCCAACCGAGAAGCTGGCAACGCGCTGTGCGAAGGCGTGCGCAAGGACGACCATCAATGGTGACGCGTGGCGCGGATTTTCGACCCATTTTTCGGCCCTTTTTTCACGGCCGACTGTCAGCTGGTACACAGTCCGTAGATGTCCCCGTATTCAGCATTCGATCCTTCGGTTATTATTACCGTGCGTGCCCGGCCTCTGAATGACTGTATTAAGCGTGCGTTGCGAAGCCACACATCGACTCGGGCAGATCCTCGCCGATCCGGAGAGAGATTAAGTCGTAAGTTTGCACCACGACCACTCTCAAATTGTCGTGCCAAATTATAGGTTCCCGATGCTTATCGCGCCCCGATCGGCATCCGTATAATCAAAGTTGTGAAAAGTTCCATTATACAAACGTCGCTAAGCGTCGATTATCGAAGGTCACGTGGCGCGAAAGTAATTTTCGGCTCCCCGGCTGGAAAGGCTGGTACAATGTTTTGATTTCCATTCGAAAAGGAAAACAAATTTTCCTTCCAATCGTCGGGACGCCGAGCCGAGAGCGTTTCATTCACAAACAGTCCAACTGTGCCATTCAAAGGTCACCAACAATGAGGAAATACGTTCCGGAAATCAAAGCGCAAAAGATGACGAAAGCGGCGGATTTTGGCGCGTTTTCATTAAATCGATCGAGCACCAAATCTGACATTAGTTGTTGCGTCCACTTTTGATGGTCGCGGGCCGTGGGTTCTATTCTTTCTCTCTCCATGTTCGACGTATTGTACGCAACATCCTCCGGGACAAACACGGCCCTTCCGGAAACAGCACCTACAATCGGCCAGCGCACTAAGACCGCCAGATGGTGGTCGCTGGTGAACCATTGATCGTTCGGCCCTCCATTGTTGGGGGACGTGGATGCTCGGTCCATTCGTTGCTTTTTAATTCTACGATTTTACCTATTATTCTGTTCCGCGCACACAATAGGGACGCGCGGAACGATTCAAACCGTTCGTCGTCGGCTCGGTAAACGTTGCACGCGTGTGTGTGTTTTGTGATGGTCTTTTGTTAGATATCCCTTTGTCACGGGCACCACAATGGTACGGCGCTTGTGTTCCGCCAACAGTGGCCGGTCCGTGAAGCTCAGCGATCGGATCGGATTAGAGTGGCAAGAGGCTGACGAGTGGAAGATAGGCAGAAATCTCACGGTGACAGCCTACAAGTGCCCGAAGATTGACCAACCTCGTGCCTCGTGCTGTCTCGTGCCTATTTCGAGAACCGGCAAGTGTCTTACGAAGCAACTCTCGTCGATCGATAACTCGAGGCACACGGCACCACAGTATCAAGCCTTCTCTCTGGGGACCTCCCTATGGGCACGGTGCACGGAAATATGAAATATTATCAAAACTAATTCAATATAATCTACCTCCGTGCGGTCCTTGACGACCGAGCAAATCCCGCACAGGCCTCACAGGGGAATCACAACGAACGCCACAGGACGTCCCCGAAGAAGCCCCGTGGAAGCCGCGGCTCAGCACGCGACCTGTCTCGTTGCAATTTGCTTCCACCAGTCCGGGCACTCCACGCCCTTCGAAGGATAGCCCCCAGAGAGTAGTCCGTGCGTTTTTTCTCTACTTCACCCTTCGATTACGCTTGCGGGCTGCGATCGGATCGCTCCGATAGACGGATAGGATCCTGTAACCCACTCGGAATCGCAACCACGGGGACAATTGCTACAGTAATTACACACACAGCACACAGGTCTCGTGTCTGCGCAAGTGGCCGGCGATTATCTGGTGATATCTAATAACATACTTCGAAGTGCCACTTCCCACGAGTCTCGTGTTTGGCCATTTCGGGGGCCTTCATTATCAGCCAGCGTCGGTCTGATGTTAATCGTGCGACGTTTCAGCATTCGAAGATTCCTGCGTAAAGGATTCCGGTTGTCCAGGCCTCGATTTATTCAACCTTCTGCCCTCCGTCTGGCCACTTACCGTCGGGCGGTTTTTTAACCCAAAAAACCACGTGCCAACCAGACATCCCAGGGGCTACGCTGCCGAAAGTATCTAGAATCAATAAAAAAGCCCTTCGCGAAACCCATAAATATAAATAAACAATTTTATTGTTACGCTCTGGTTTCTGCAGTAAAAATTTATATGATTAATTTAATTATCATCTCCCAACTCTGGACCTTCCGTGCGCCGGCAGTTCACCCCCCCGGTGCCGGTTTCGGCCGGATCCGGGGTTCGGGAAATTCTCCTCAAATAAGGGCCGGCGCTGGCAGTAGGCTTCCCTCCGCGCTCCGCTGTGTTTCCTGTTTCCGCTGTGTCAAGCGAAAGTACCAGACCCCCGACGGCATCCTGCGGGTTTTGTTTGCTTTGTAAGCGGATACGGCAATCTGTTGCGATAGCTGGTGCTTCCCGGTGCTTTGACGGAGAGATCGAGATGTCAAACTTAGTTCCGCCGGGTCGGTTTCCCGCCGGGTGGACGGCACTGGCGCTCCCGGAGTCATCGCTATGTTAAAACAAACATATTCACCCTCTCTTCGATCCCGGGCCATTTGTTGCCACCGCTGTCACGACTCCGCCGCCGCCGTCACGTCAGGGCGAAGCCCTTCGGGCACAGCCCCGAAACGTCAAACCTCGGGTCCCCTCGGTCCCTTGGGAGACCGAGGAGGAAACTTGTCCAGGCCACGGGCTCCGCTCACCCCTCGCTGACGTCGCTTTGCGTGTGTTGGGTTTTCCGGAGGAAGGAAACAGCAAATTATACGCCGTTTAGCAGCCCCGGGAACGGGCGCCCAGATCGTGATGCTGATTCCGGCGAGGAAAGGACGGAACCGACGGTCGGTCGGTTGAAGGCTTTCGGTTTCCGCTAGCGCGGGACCATGCGGTGCTTCCCGCTTGGGAGAGATAATTTATGCTGCGCAGCATAAGCACATTCGCACAGCAAACATATTCCGCGTCGCGTTAAGTGAAACGGATAGTGGTGGGATGTGGCGGACCACGTACCGTGGAATATACACAGCGACGGCTGCAATCTTCGGCACAGGTGGCGGGAGTGGCGTAAGGGTAAAGAATGTGAGTTGAGTCAGTTAATTTCTGATACTCCCTCCCGCGGGTCGGCAAATATTTTCAATCGTTTCACCCAAAACTGCCTTCAACAAAAAGGGATCTATGACGTACCGAACCCCTAAGCTTGTGTTTGTTGCTGATAAATCTGTGCGGTTAGCATCCGGGAAACCGATCGGTTCGACACTTGATCAATAGTTCGCGAGGAAAACCAACGATTTCCAACCAACCAACTAATCCTAATTTCAAACATAGCATCATCTAGTAGCCGATGCAATTTAGTGATGTGATTTAGTAGGCCATGTGACATTGACATTTGCGATGCAAGACACTTCATTTGCTCGCTCAAATAGTATCAGTAGATACTGCCACCGCTGCGCAACAATTAACCTCACTTTTAGTACAATTAACGTTTGACTCAGCATTAAATTTCACCCCAAAAACCGGGAAGCCATTAGCCCAAATCGTAGTACCCCTTGGCACCCTGGGGATGGTGGGAGATCAAACGGTGATGCGCCACAAAATCACGACCAGAGAATGACGCGCTTTCACTACCTTTCATACATAAATTAATTAATTAGCTCTGATATAATGTCCTTCCCGAGGATTGGCGCCGGGACGTCTGGCGTTTCGAGGTAGCTCCCATTACCGGAACCGAGCGTCCGGACGTAAAAATCCCAATCTACCACCGGCCCAGACAACGCCGCCATTTCCGATAAGTCCGGAGGCTTAGCCCTTAGGTGATGGTTCCTTAAAACAAAGCCCCACACCGCACGCCGCTCGGCTTGCTTGGCCCCGTCGGCGGACGTCGGCGTCCACCAAAACACTGCTCGTTAAGCGCTGCTAAAATATTCAACACAATTGCTCGGCATAAATATCTAATGTTGCAACATTTTTCGCTACCACGGGGCTGCCTCGCTTCTCGGGGGCCTGAAAAATATCCAAAGCCGTGTGCCAGCCACCACCAGTGCCACCAGCAACAATCTACTCGGCTCTCTAGCATTGCGTTGGCGTCGATGAAAGCCAACTTTTGGAGCGCCAACGCTGGAGCGGACACAGCAGCTAACCGAGCGCACAACAATGGAGACGCCATTCCTCCACCATTTTCTTTTACGATCCGACAAAAAAGGGGGCAAGGATGTTGTTTCGCTTGTCCCGGCCCCCGGGGGTGGCAGGTGAGCAGATGTTAGCTCCGCGCCGCGAGCAGACACGATTGAAGCGCGGGACCGAGTGGGTGGCAGTTCCGAAAACAGCCTTTGTTTCGCCCGGAACAAGACCACCACCGGGTAATCTCATTTCATCAACAGAGCACAACACACAGTAACGCCAGAGCGGCGGAGAACAAAGTTCAGCGCTGCCAAGAAAAGCTGCTGCACAAATCGTATTAAAAGGTGTGGTGTTCCGACGGCCAGGCCACCGGTGATGGTGGTGCCAAAATCTCGCCAGATGCCCTGGCCTCTGAAAGGTTGATCCTACCTGTGTGTGTGAGTGTGTGTGGCAGCAGGATTCGCTGGTCCTCCCTGGTTCAGCAGTCCTCCCATTATGTCATCGTACTTTTTTACGAGTTTGCTCCCTCGCCTTTATCGCCGTCGGAGTCGGAGTCGTTGTCGCGGTAGCGGGTGACCTTTCCCTGTTCCGCATCCTTCCCGGGCCCGGGCTGCGGATAGTGGGGTTTGGATAGGATAATGGAAACGGCAGGAGCTCCGGAAAGTGCTTTTGTCCGTAAACTTTCCCACCTGAGCTCCGGAGGCCTTTCGGTCGTCGTCGTCGCTCGTAGTCTTGGCCCGGTCCGCGCACAGAATCTACTCCATTAGTGCGATGGGTCTTGACCACGAGTTTCACGAAGTAAATTAAATAAATGAAAAGCTTGAAATCGTTCACCTTTTTCGCCCTTCGGTGGCCGGCATCACTCACCCCGGCGTAGGACACCCGCTGTCCGATGTCTTGTCCAACGGCGCCAAAATGTGTCCGGCCATAGAGTGAGCATGACCGTGAGCAATCAAGGAAAACACAATTTTCTCGGATCCTCCGAAGCTCGCAGTCGTCGCCGGGAAAAAGTCGGCGGGGCCGGCGTGGTGCTGCGGTCACCTCCCGCTTGTTGACCTCTTTTAATCGGTTGGGATATAAAATAAATTTATGACAGTTGTGCGACATCTTCGTGGTCCGCGCCTCCTCTGTGCACTTCTTATTAAACGCTGCGCGAGCTGCATTAGGTGACCACCATCGTCCCAATTATTGCCACGCATTGTCCGTTCCAATTCATTTCGGGACGTTTTATAGCGATCCATTACCTAATGGGTCCGTTCTGTGGGGGGGATTCTTTTATCCAACAGCGCCGTTACCTTTTCCGCCAACCAACTACCTTGATTTTGGCCGCATTTTTAATTGCCGACGGTCGGGTCAAATAATGGCGGGCAAACACGGAACTCAACCATTAGCTCCCCGGAGAGTTTCCCCAACCGTCGCACGGTTTCTTTCATCAGCGGGATGAATCGGAGCGCCATTCGGAATCGTTTCATCATCTAAGGGCTACTACTAAGCGATTGCATTGTTTTTTTAAACCTTACGCTTCGTTCTTTAATCTTCACAAATATCAAACGCGGCGCGCGTTGTCGAAGTTACTTACCTTCCTTTGACCTCAAAGACCGGGGGAACAAGGGAAAAATCAAACACGTACAGACGAAAAAACGAAAATGCAGAAAGACCGGAAAATTATTGATGTTACTGCAACGCCCGCCGCTCCCTGGTCCCCCGAGGGTCGGGGACTCTCTGGGTCTGGTGGGACCTGGCAGACGGGCACATCGGGGTGCGCCTTCATGTTCGATTTTTATCGTCGTGCAGAGGCGAAAAAATGAAAACAAGACCGGCACAAACGTGGCACAAAATGGTGACCAACAACAAAGACATCAAACGGAGTGTGGCGCACATGAAAGGCTCCGAAAGCTGGCTCCGACTCCTGCGAGCTGGCTTGCTGGAACCGGCAGCCAACGACCCACCCGGCAGCCAATGGCCGCATAAAGTCTCGGATCGGATGCGACGCAGTCCACTTCCGGTTTTCCATCCTCCCACCCCCTTCCGGGGCACTCCGGGAGGGCCGGGACACAGCTCATAAATACGCACATCTAAAGCGGCAAGGGCGGCCTTCGATATAAACGACCCCCGCCACCCGATCCTTCGACGCGGAGGAGCGCAAACCGTTGGGGATTGGAAATGGTCCATGTTTTGGTCGACCCGTGTTGTGTTTCTGCCCAGCCCAGCCCAGCCCACACACAAACACACACAGACAGTCGGTGAGTCCGCCTCTTCGATCGGAATACTGTGTCCTGTGTCCGATCCGCAAAGGACTCCAAAATGGGGAGGGCAAAAAGTAGCTGGCGGGGTGGACAACGGCAGCCCGCCACCACGCCATGTTTGAAATGAACTCCCCTAGGACGTTTCCGAACACTCCGACCCTAGAGAAAAAAAAAACGGCCAGAAACGGTCCAAGCGGCGAAACCGATGGCAGAAGCGAGCGAATCCTTCGCCGAAGAAACCCCAAAAACGGTTCGAGAGCTATGAAGAGACAGTGTGCCGTTTCGGATGACGACCAGGCGGTCGCTGCCCGAGTATAGTGGAGAACTACCCCCCACCCACCGGACACCGGAGTCATTCCGCCCCTCCGCCTGGCCACGGTGCCAGTGTTATGAAAAGTGGCAGAGGCAGATGTATAGAAAGAAAGAACCCATAAAATACGAATGAATAGATACGAATGCTCCGAATTCAAATGTGATGTGTCTGTACGTGGGCGTAGAGCACAGGACGTCGCTATCCACCTAGAGGCCCGTCCGGTAGGAAAATACAAAAAAATGTGAAGTTTGGTAAAACTTGAATTTTCTGTACTTCAGTGCGCATTCGTTGTTTAATAACGTTTGCTTGAAATTTACCAAAACTTTAAGGCTGAGTGCTGATCCCAAGACTGTTCTCGTTTAGTCCCTGTAAGGGTAAACCTGGTTCCGACTGGTAAGCCCTGGCACTCAAAGGCACGGCACAAAAGAAAACAGGAACCATTTTCCCGGAAGCCATTTTCTACTCCATCTCCAGCCCCATCGGAACCCCTGGACTCGACTCGTTCTTCGGCGCAAGCAGGCGGACTACTAATAGCTCATCGCTATCACAAACCCATCGCTATCCCCCATCGGGAGCTCTGCGTTGCCGGCATTTTTCTTTTCAAATTTCTGCTCAAACTCGTACAATCTTTGTCCCCAACCAGGCCGTCGGCTTCTGGTGCCGACGAGGGTGCTGTGGCATTTGGCCACAAAAGCCACAAACAGTCTTCTGGAGGCTGCCGGAAGAAATCCCGCGTTGGGAGTTGTGTTTTTGAAAAGACCGTCGTATACCCGGTCGGTCGCTCCCAAACGGATACGGAAGCCATACCCGGGCGGGCGCGCAGGAGCACACAATCGACCCGATCAGCGCTCAGCGTCGGGGGAGAGGTTCGAACGGAGCGTATTCGAGGACCTGAAATTATACCGAAATAAAATTGAAATAAAAATTCATTGCTACACTTTACGGCCGTGTCCCAGGGAAGCTATTAGAGGCGGCCGGGCCAGGACCAGGCACTCGCAATGCTCCTGTTCTCTGTTTTGTCTAACCTCCTGGGGGCGGGAGGATTCGTAACATTGTAGTTAACTTTTGTCTACGGATGCCGGATGGAGAGGAGTGTCGCGTGTGCGTGAATGTTGTACCTCCCTCAACACTAGAGAGCCACATGAGCCAAGTGTCGATGAACCAGCCGAATCGTCACGGCTTCGGGTGCCGAAAATGGTTGGACCAGAGAGCAGAAAGTTAAATTTGCGCAAATTTGCTTGCGAATGCAAACCCGGAAGGGAGTGAAGGTATCAATTTTCATAAATTTCTGCACTCTAATGAAAACGCATTTCGACAGGCAAAATGGTAAAACTTTCCGACATGTTCCTCACACAGTCAACCTGGGGCACGATTCGCTGACACCGTTGCTTGGAGCGCACCAGGGAATTTGATCTAATTATCGACGCATTATATCGCCCCGGAACGCACCGGAAGGCACTATGCACTATGCTCGCTCCGGTTCCGGCTAGTTCCATCGCAGACCACTCGAGACCGTGGGTGTTGGGCTTCGGAAACGGAGCAAAGTCAAAGTTAAGATAGCTTTATTGGATTATTTCATTACCAGATTCCCTGGTGCGACGAACTAGAGCGAAACGTCCTGGTCCCGGCCCCGGAAAGAACTAAACGGTTCTAAGTCTGGCCCGTGCGTGTCACACGGGCGTGTTCGTGGGACGACGGTAATCGGAATTAATGGCACAGTTTAGTGAGCGCACAGGACAAGGGCCAAATAATGAGGAGCAAGATTCTGGTGAATAATTGATTTTTATCGCCGAACTAACACGCCGAGATCCAGGCTGTCCCGTTCGGTTTTTGGCAAACTATCTCCGGACCGGACTGAACCGGCCACCGACCTCCGAATGTCACGACGACATGAATGGATTTATTTTTTGGCTTTTATCACGAAGACCGTGTTCTACGTTTATGGCCACTCAAGTGCCACTGTTTACATTTATCTATTGGTTCGGAGCGCACCTGTATCGTGCCTGTAAATCCTTCCCCCTGGCGAAAGGGTTGGGAGCGAGTGTGTTTAAACTGTCCCCGCAATCGATTACAACCTATCACTGTCTGCCAAGTCGGCCAAGCTCCGGCTCCGGCGAGTGTCTACAAAATATTTAACATCAATTAAACAGATGAGCCTAATAGGTTTCAATGGTGATCGTTACGCCGTGCGCCGTGACCTTTTTCCCGCTTCCCTCGCCCGAGCTTTTGCATTCCCGGTCCCCTATGTCACCTTTTTATTCCCCTGGCTGTGGAACAACATACGTTGGTAATGTAATTGACTTTTCCGACGGTCGTGCATCGAGTGACATCGAGAAAGGGGACCGATCGTAGGGCGCAAAAAAATCCGCAGAACCGGAACAAAAAAGTCACTCGGTGGCCACCCGGATCACTCGTTAAACCAGCTAGTTCGCCTCCCGACCCGCTCTGTTGATGGATTTACACGATGGATTTTTTACACGTCGCTGTGGAAATAAAACGGCAAATGCACGCCCCTCGAGACCAACAAATCTGTCAACGTGCGGAGATTTTTATCCTTTTTCCACTCCCTACCATGCACTGCTAATGCACCGGCCCTTAGACCGGTACCAATAAATTTTCCAATGAATAAATTCTTCTCCGCCGCCTATGAACTGCTCCGCTAATCCTCCTCGGTGCGCGAAAGATTAGGGGTCCGCTCGACGTCCCCCCCGCGAACCAGCCAGTCAACAATTGACCTCACGGTTCATCGGTTTTTCAAAATAAAACCCTCCAGACCGAACATTATCACCCGGCCGGGTTGGGTTGGGTAGTAGTGTTTCCCTCAACAGCGAACCCCCGCAATCCGGCCGTATAAATGTCAATAAGGTATTTAAAGGATAAGTTTCTCGGGCCTCGATCGATCGATCGGCCCCCGGATGCCTTTCCCGCAGGACCATTTTGTCCACTTTCGCTGACATTTCTGTTTACCCGCACGAAATGATAGTTGCCGCGTCGGTTTGGTTTGGACAACCGAACCGTAGCGCAACGAGTTAATGCGTTTAATTCGACGGTGCCGACCGGGAAAGGAGGGTCCTAGCGCGAATCCTCCGACGGCACGACCCTGAGCTGAAACAGCGTTTTAGGGAACAGGCACCGGGGCCGCGGTTGAAGGTTACCCGGGCGTGCCAAGCGGCCGGTCGGACTCTGACAGATGGTCACGGGGACACGGGTTTAAGTGGAACAGATTTCGCCAACAGAATCGGTTTCCCCGAGACGGTTGGCCCTGTGCCCTAATGCATCGATTAGCAGGTTGCCGACCACGTGATTTGACGTATTTTCCTTTCGGAGCACACAAAGCTAGGAGGATTGCACATCGGTGTGACCTCGGTCGATTGGCTGCGAGTGGATAAGGATCCATCGGCCGTATCTCGGGGAACACATTAATGAACACATCCTTTGAAAACGCAAACACTTATACTCGTTTCTCAGCAGCGTGAACTTTTGCACTAAACCTACTTCAAGCCAAGGCCGAATCCTGTCGAATCGACAGAGCGCTCCTTCGTTTGCGCAATAAACCCCATCACAGTAACCATAAATCCTTCCCCTCGGAGGGAACCAGTGCACCAACTTTCGGCGTCCCTCTATCTCAAAGATCCCTCCTTTCCAGGTTCTCCGTTGACAAATGTTGTAAATGGGTGATAATCACTTAAAAGCCTAGCTTGAACTGTTTTTATTACATCCTTCAACGAGCATGACAACGGCTCCAGAGAAGCACCACCACCACCGGATTACCGGTGGGTTGTTGGCAAACTTTTCGTTTTCCGAAATGGTCCATTTCGGCCACTCCACGGCCCCGGGTTCGTTACGGTGCATTGAGACCGATAAGTACGCAGTGATAAATGGGTTCCTCAGAGGCTCACTGCAATCTGGGACGTTTTGCTGATTTTATTCAGTGCAGATCGGTGCTGGTCGGTCCATCATGGTTGACTTGTTGTCACCTTCGGTTCAATTTATTCAACAGAAACACTCACACGACTCATATCTCATCGGCAAAAGAGTTCTGCTATTCTCGAGCATTAAACAGATTGTTTTGCCGGCACATCCGGTATCCTTTGATCGTGGCCCAGACGCCCGAAGCGTCTGAGAAAAACTCATTTGGACCGCACCACATTTGCAGCACCAACTCTAGCACTCTAGGCGAATGGGAGTCTAAGTGAAATGAATAAATTAAGCTTGTATAATAACAATAATGGCTTAACCATGTCGCCGGACACACCCGCTCGTAGTGCGGCTATTAAACGATTCAAAGACACCCCGAACGGGAGAAGAAAATCCATCGGCACACAACTCCAAGCATTATCCCGTCTATTATTCTGGACGCCGCTTCGAAGTTTGAAAATTCATGGAAAACACTCTACCGGATGCCGTAGTTCCGACTATGAAATAATACCGATTTGAATAATAGTGCTGGGTTCGGTCCGGCGCTAGTGGTGTTGGATAACCAATATAATAATCGATTCTTATGTTGGCCAACATGGCAATCGCTGAACTATAATGCGGTTCATGCAAAATTGACTTTGTCCACGGGAAAGATTTTTCTTGTCACAAGTCCCCGTATTTATCCGCCTTGGATGCTACGTCCAGTCAACTAATCGAATCCTTTTGAGAAATATCTGAGCACTTTGAGAAGCATAGCCATTTTTCTACTTCATTCCAATAGTATTCTCTTTATGTAAGACTTAAGTCTTATATTAAATCTTATAAAAGAATCTGCGTGACTAATAAGTCTACCAACTTCATTCATACCGAAAGCATTTCTACGGAAAAGATCTAAGCCACTTGAAGCCGATGGTTTTAGCTCCGACACTATGGCAACAACGAGTCAGAAAACGAGAAACATCTCCCAGCGCTTTCGCCTTTGTATGTGCTCCATCAGTTTGAAGAGATAAATTTCACCCAATTCCCGTTCTCGCATGAAGCAACCCATCGCTTTTAGCTTTCAAAATTATCCCCCAGACGGCCCGCTGGGTCCCAGTGGCTCGTAGGCTCAGTGGGCCAAAAAGGCTATTTTGTATCAGTTCCACTTCCATTCGTAACCAAGTGGAAGATGGATGTGGCGCTCATCTCAAAACGCCTAAAGCTACACCGCACGCGAGCCATATGATCCCAGTTGTGCCGTCGGTAGAGCCTCCAATGCCTTGACGAGAACCGATCCAAAATGGGCGCCTTCTGCGAACGACGATGATTAATATCGGAGGATAAAAAATCGCGAAAAGCGCTTTCGGGCGGCCAAAGAACTCCCGACGGTGCCCGGTGACGTCTGAAAATATGCCAAGGATAATATATCACAGCCTACAGAAACGCCGCTGCGACTTTACGCTCCGATTAACGGGATCCATTGCTCGGGCTCGGAAGTGCCGAGAGGATTTTCCGTTGTTTTTCTCCCGCACCCGAAAACGGTTTTGCGAAATTAAACAAAGGTTGCAAGCACCAGCCAACGCAATAAAGTAGAACCTTTGGCGAAATAATAAAAAGACACACGTGTGCTTGGGCAGCAAATCGTAGTAGGCCGGCGTGGAAATGAAATGTAAAATCAAAAACACCTCCATGATACACTTGCGTCAAGCGGACTGTTTAAAGAAGGAACAAGATTTTCTTCCGTGTGTTTTGCTGCCTCATTTTCACGTTACCAACACACTGTGAAGGACTGCGAAGGACGAAAAGGATGCGCACGTTACACAATACCACCAAACGATAAACCACACCCCGCTCGCGGCTTGGAACGCACACAAGCGAACGCGCTGCGGCCAATCAGAGCGTTTCTCCATCGCGGTCACACAAACAGCGCGTCACTGTGTGCGTCACGCACACCAATCCGAACCGCGCAACCCCTTGCTGCGAGGGTGAAACGCACCCCCACGAGCTGTACTAAAAATCAAACGTTTCGGTTTTAGTCCGGCCGTGGCGGTTGATCGATCAGGGTGCACGTGCCCGCGCCACGCTGTACGTGTCGACGGAAGAGTTTTCGTACCGCAGAAAATCCAGGCACACACCCTCACGAAGCAACGAAACCCGCACTCCGACAGGATTCGAATGTGGGAAGTTGGAGCGTTTTTGTTGTTCGCGTGTCGAAGTTGAATGAAAAATCGCCACTCCGGTTCGTCGTTTGTGAACGTGTAAGGCAAATTTATTGCCCACCAAAAGCATGTGCCGCACCTTGGTCGAACCATCCGTGACGCAGGACATCGCAGGACACGGCGATAACGGCTTTGAACAAAAGAATGGATAGTGCTCTAGTGGCTGGTGTCACACAGGGTTACTTTGATGGGATTGTGCAGTGGAAAGAAACATGGCGTTACTAAAGTGCGATGTGCGGTGAATCAAAGGAATTCCTTTCGATACGTGAAGTGAAAACAAGGCAACCTTGAACGGAAGCTACCCAAAAGAGTCTCAGTAGTAGTCAAATTTTGAATCGCCAAACCAAAAAACATGGAAATGCTAAAGTTGATGATGAACACCGGAGACTACCTGTGCGGTCTCAGTAACGCTGTGAATGGCACGAACAACAACAATAATGCCAACCACCACAACAACAACAACAACATCGACGATGTTAAAAAGGATCACCAGCGAGCCCGCAGCCCGGATTACCGTGTGCCACCGATTAATCTCGACGAATTACCGGAGGTTTTGCTGTGTAAGTGAACGATGTGCCATTTTCGGGATTCGATTTCGTGGAATGGAACGATTTTCGTGGAACACAGAATCAGCCGAATTAAATGGAAATGAAAGTTTAAAATGTTGCGGTGCCACTGATGAGGTCCCTCCTGGTGGTTGTGTGGATTACATTAACTAGCAAGCATAATAAGCGATCGCTAATTGTTAACCTCGAAAAATCAGTGAATATTTTTACAAATAATTATACAAAAGTGCGTGAAGAAATTATTAAAAGAGTGAATAAAATTTATTTTAGATTTGTTTGATCTATTTCCAACAAACTGAGTTACTATATGTTCATTATCATCTTGCTGACCATTGTTTTTATGCACCAAAAACAAGTATTGAGCTCCATCAAACAATGAATAGTTTGGCAAAGTTCTTCCCAGTTTATGACCACAAAAGAGACAACTGCAATTAACGAAACAAACGTGTTACTGCAAAGAATCGTCCGATTAACGGGTCCTTTTTCTTGGGTGCTTTTACAGCGACGATCCCAAAGTGTGGCGGCTGCCACGAGCTCATCCTAGACCGCTTCATACTGAAGGTGTCCGATCGGACGTGGCACGCCAAGTGTTTGCAGTGCAGCGAGTGTCGGGTGCAGCTGAACGAGAAGTGTTTCGCCCGCAATGGGCAGCTGTTTTGCAAGGACGACTTCTTCAAGTAAGTATTTAACATCACGGACCCAACGCGGACCAATGGCCGCGGGGTGCGGTGTGCGTGCCGAGCCGAGTCGGATTGTTTATGTGTTAATCTCTGCGTTTTCTTCCCAACCCGTGCGGGTCCGACAGGCGCTACGGAACGAAATGTGCTGCCTGTGATCTGGGCATTCCGCCAACGCAAGTCGTCCGCCGGGCACAGGACAACGTCTATCATCTGCAGTGCTTCCTGTGTTCCATGTGCTCCCGGCAGCTGAACACGGGCGACGAGTACTACCTGATGGAGGACTGTAAACTCATCTGCAAGCCCGATTACGAGGCAGCCAAGGCGAAAGGTAACGTCGCAGATTACACCCTGCTGTCGATCTCTTCTAAGGCGCAACGTTTTCGTCCTTCAGGGCTCTACCTTTCCGATGGTTCACTCGACGGAGAATCGTCCAATAAGCGGCCACGGACCACCATAACCGCCAAACAGCTGGAAACGCTGAAAAGCGCCTACAATAGCAGTCCGAAACCCGCTCGTCATGTACGGGAACAGTTGTCCCAGGACACCGGTCTCGATATGCGTGTGGTGCAGGTTTGGTTTCAAAACAGGTAACAACAACACGCGCTAAAAGCTAGATCGGTCGTCCGACGAATTCTCATGTAAAATGTATCTAATTCGCAGACGAGCGAAAGAGAAAAGACTCAAGAAGGACGCAGGACGGACGCGATGGAGTCAGTACTTCCGGTCGATGAAGGGAACTTCGTCGCCTCCCGATAAGCTGCTCGACAAGGACGAGCTCAAGATTGACCTCGACAGCTTCAGCCATCACGGTACGTGTCACCTCCGGACTCGGACGCGGAGCAAGG
The DNA here is from genome assembly GCF_943734635.1 of Anopheles cruzii. Lineage (NCBI taxonomy): Eukaryota > Metazoa > Arthropoda > Insecta > Diptera > Culicidae > Anopheles > Anopheles cruzii. Next base: position 79,894,982 of record NC_069145.1, read on the forward strand.
CTAACTCACGGTTTCGTGCCCTTCCACAGACCTTAGTAACGATAGCTACAGTACGTCCAATATGGGTCTGGAAGATGGGGCCTCTCCGCACAGTGCCCGAGGGTCCTACATCCACGGCAACGGGAGTCCTCCGCCGTACCTCTCTAGCCACTCGCCTCCGCCCATGGGACCCGGCCACCCGTACGGATCCTACCCGGACAATATCGTCTACACGCCACTAGGTGAGTAAGTATTTCCAATTACGATGCCGATGCGAGCGACACCAATCTTACCGCGAGGGCCCGTTCCATTTCACAGGTCAACCCCTAAGCTCACTGCACCCTGGAGCTCGCCCCCCTGGGCTGCACGGTAGCGCAGTGTCCGACCTCAGCAACGATTCTAGTCCCGCGACCGGCTATCCGGACTTTCCGCCGAGTCCCGACTCCTGGCTCGGCGACTGTCCACCGCAGACGCAACTTCCTTCCGGCGCAGCAGGCACCACGGGCACCGGCGGCAGCACCGGCACTCCGGTGACACCGGCCCCAACCCAACAATCTCAGCCGCCGCCGATCGGCGCACAGCAGAACGGCACCTCCGGATTGCACTACGGGTCGCACTAAGCGATCCGTCGTGCTGCGAAGAAACGTCCCACTTTGCCCTTCTTTAGCACTCGTTACACTCTGCAGCCACTGGTTTTATGAGTCCTTCATTTTTGCCGTGTTAAGTTGGCCATTAGTTTACGTTCCGACAGTTTACACAGTGCCATACGCAACGAGCAAGCGAGTTGAGAAGAAATGGTTCGAGTCAGGAGTTAAGTCTACAGGTTCTTTTAGTCAGGCAGGCAGGCTTGGTGGCCACCCAAGTCCCGCCCAACAAATACCACGAGTGAACAACTAGTCTAGAGAAAGAGTGTGAACATGAAGAGCGGGGCCTAAGGAGTCCCGGCGCCCCAGCCGGTGCGAGATTGAGTCCAAACCATACGTAACTGCGGGTATCGCGCGCTCTACCCGCCCCAGAGGCCAAACCGCTGGCTTCTCCCGATCCGTACCAGCGAACGTTTGTGTTTACGCAGAAAACGGGTGTTTTTCTTTGAGGTAAACTTTGAAGAGGCTACTTTTACAACCGCGTATCTGTTCCTTAATGTCGGGAAATTATTTATGTAGGAAGAAAAGAAAACAAAAAACAGAATCAAAATTCGTTCATCCTTCGTAGTGTATGAAATCTTATGATAAGACACCCTTGTCGGGGCTAGCTTGTCCGTCGTCGAGCGAGAAGGACAAGCAGGAATAGAAACCATTATCCAAACATTAGCCAACACACCTAGTGTATGTGTGTGTTTGTGTCACGGAACGGCGACACAGAGATCCCCCCGACAGGCGGGTGGTTCGTCCTTCCGGAACGCCATCCACCCAAATCCTATCGCTCCCCCCGAAGGTCCCCAGTTCTCAACAGTGTCGTACATTAAAGCCATTAACAGTTCTAAGTAGGTCAGCGTGTAACGTGTAAACGTGTTCCGAGAGAGAGAGAGAGCGACAGGGACGTGTAACGGTATCCTATTCAAATGTGTACATATTTATTTAATTTATTGCTAAAACAAAGGCAAACCGCCCCCGAACCGGACGGTCCAACACGAACGCACACACACACCCACACACACGCGCACCCCGTTCGGGGCGGACAAAACCATAAACGAGCCGGCCGTGTCGTGTACGTCTATGAAATCCGAAATCGCGGGTCTATTCTACAGCTCCGTGGTGGCCACACCCCAGTACTGGCGCATCCGGCCCCCGTCCGGATCAATGGTGTCCAGCTCGAGGGTCGAATTGCCCTCGACGACGACGTTTCCGTTCGATCCTCCGTACCGCTCCGGGACGGTCGCCATGTCGCCATACTCCAGGTTGTAGGGCATCAGCCGCTGCAGCGACCCAAAGTAGGCCGCGTTCGGGCCCGTGTTGATGGGCCGCGGCCGGATCGCGTTGGCCGTGTTGTACTGGATCGGTTTGAAGTAGCTTTGGGAGGAGGCCGGATGAAACGAACGGGTCGATCCGAACTGCTTCGACAGGAACGGTGTGGCCCGGGCGGTCGTCATCAGCATCGTGCTGTAGCCGCTGGCCATCGAAGAGTTTAGGCCACTGTCACTCTCACCGAGTTGCGCCAACTGGGGCGAACTCGTCGAGAGGTTCTTCAGCTGCAGTTTCGTCAGATTGCTGGCCACGGAAGCGGTCGACGCCGAGGAGTTGGTGGTGCCCGAATCGGACGGTGGTAACGGGGCCTGGCGCTTCGAGACGAAGCCCCGCGAGATGGTGTTGAGTTCCTTGTCGAACAGCAGCTGCGTGTTCTGCTCGAGCATGTACTCCCAGCACTTGAACTGTTCCTCCGACATGGCCGAGTCCGACTCTTCCATGTCCTTTTCCTTCTCCTCCTCGATCTTGGCCCGGACCGCCCGTACGACGCCACCCCGCAGGCTGCGCCTTTCGTTTGCCAGATACGCATTGTTGGGCCGCCGGCTGACTACCGACCCCCGGTCGGATACCGTCCCTGCCGGGTCCGGTTTTGGGCGCAAACCACCCTGTAGAACCGTTTCGCTGCCACTCGTTTGATCACTCTGTCCGCTGGGCGAAGATCGATCACTGCGCCCGGAAGGATGCCGCACGAACTGAACCGCGGCCGCCGTCGCCGCCGAGTGACAGCAATTGTTGTTGGTCTCACAGCAGCAGCCACACTTACAAAACCCCGAGATCAGACTCGGAGGGAACGGCTTCTTGCGTATCGTTTGGCGCAGTTCGCGCATCAGAAAGTCCACGTCCGTGCCGAGGTTGTTGAAGCGCACGATCATCACGCTCAGGTTCTCCTCCGCTCCGTAGCTTTGCGCAATGTCCTGCACCCGTTTCGCGGCCAGCAGAATGTTGTCCTCCTTGCGGATCTCGTCCGCCACCGTCTCCATGGTGATCACTTCCCAGAGCTTGCGGTTGCCCAGCACCAGATACTCGTCGGCGTCGCTCAACACCACTTCCTGGACCTCCGGGTCGGGCACCGTCACCGGGAAGTTCGCGCTCAGCCCCAGCTTCCGCTGAGGGCTTCCCTTATTCAGCAGCACACAGCGGTTGTGTTTGATCAGCACGGCCGAACATTCGCCCACGGTGGCCACCCGAAGGATGAACTTACGCCCGGCGGCCACCGCTTGCGGTAGGTAGGCCATGGCCTCGCTCGGCACTCGACTGCGGGCGATGTGACAGAGCGTCACATTAACCGCTTCCTGCTGGCCCCGCTGCTTCAGTTCCCGGTGCGCCGACAGCAGCGTGTACTTCATGTAGTCATTCGAAGTCTCCTTCACCGTGCGCTCCTCGAGCAGTATCTTCGGGATAGCCTTCACCAGCAGGTTCGGGATGGCATTGCTCGTTTCGCCATCGAACAAACCGAACAGCCCCTCGGAGTTGCAGAACCCGGGCAGCCGGAGCTGGGCGATGCACAGCTTCGGCAGACAGCCGCTCGTCTCGGCGAAACCCACCTTCCAGCACGGCTCGTAATCCTCCTGCTCCTGGTACGGGAGCGGTGCCGTCGGTAACGACGGCCGATTCTTCCCCGACACATCCACCAGCGCCATCGGCCGGTGATTCCGGCAAGCCTTCAACTGTTGCGCGTCAACCTGAAGTTGACGGTTGCCGGACAGGTCCAAAAACTGGAGGTTCCTCGGCACCAGCGACGCAATGTTCACCTTGTCCAGCTGGTTGTGGGCCAGATCGAGCACCCGAAGCGTTATGGTACGTCCCAAACTCGGCACCGTTTGCAGTTGGTTCGAGTGCGTTCGCAACACCCGCAAGCTAGCCGCGTTGGCCAGATTGTCCGGCAAGTGGCGCAACTTGTTGCCCGATAGCACCAGTTCCTCCAAATCGCCCCAACAACTGATGCACGTTTCCGGCATCGTGGTCAGCAGATTGTACCCCAGGTGGAGCACCCGCAACCGCGGCAGGCAGATCAAGGAATCGAGCACGCGATCCGTCAGGGAGTTGTTGGTCGCGTACAGTCGCTCCAGGCTACAGTTGGAACCGAAAATGATAGGCAGCGTCATCAGTTTGTTGCTCGACACGTTCAAAATGGTCAGCCGCTCACAAGCGATGAAAAAGTTTTCGGGCAGATCCTCGATCAGGTTGCACTGGAGGTAGAGCTTCTGGAGCGGGAGCTTCCGTTTGACCATCGGTGGGAAGGTGGTCAGTGCGTTGTACGCCAGATGGAGCGTTTGGATCGTGGCGTGCTCGTTGTTAAGCAGATGCTCCGAGATCGTGTGAATCTGATTGTTGTTCGCGTACAGGGTCCGCAACTGGTGGCACCCGACCAACCAGTCCGGCAGTTCCTGCAGACAGTTGTGGCTGAGGTCCATATGCTTCAGGTGGGTTGGCGTTGCCCGGACGGAGATTTTGGTAAGATCTAAAATTAGAGAGGAATAAGCTAGAACCATTGTTGCACCTTGGGGCCACCTTCGCTTACTGTTATTGCCGGCAATCAGCGAGTGTAGGTTCCGCCCACTGAGGGTCAGCTCGCGTAAGCTGTTCCGGCAACACTGTATCGTCTCCAGCTTGTCCAGTGCGGACAGATCCATCACTTCGATAGAATTTTCACTCACATCCAGCTGCGTCAGGAGCTGCAACGGAACGGGACGTCTTTAGTTCCGTTTGAGGACCACCGGTTCGAGGACACTTACCCCGTAGTTCCCCAGAATGATGCTTCCCTTTAGTTGGTTGCCGCGCAGGTTAACCTTCGTTAGCGGCTGGTCAGTGGTCGGGCGCTCCTCGCCCTTCTGAAACGCGTCCCGCAGCTGTGCCTGCGTGCCATGATGCCCGTTCCGTAGTGAGTCGTTCCGTTGCTGAAACAATGGAATTCACTTACAAACCCCGCACAGACACACAGTTAATGGTACCACGGCACTCACAAACAGACTCATCGGGCGCATGTTGTTCACCATGAAGGAGGGCAGCTCTTCGAGCTGATTGTAGGCCGCATTCAAGATCCGCAGACTGGCTAATCCTTGCAGGGCCTCGGGCAGCTCCCGCAGCTCATTCCTTTCGATGCTGAACTCTTCCAAGCTGAAACGAGAAACGGAAGTTTTATCGCAACCATTGGCGCAACCATTTCGCAATTGCGACCCATCGTTGTCAATCAAAGCCGCTAATTAGTGGCCAGGAAAAGTATGGCCCCTCCGACCATCGTCGTTCCCCAAGCGTAAAGTCGCCATCCTTTCACGGTCCGCTGGGGTCGTTATGCAAATGGTTTCGCAGTCGTAGAAACAAAAAAAGGTCCATTTCATGCCTCACTTGCGGTACACTACTGGACCACATACGGAGCACGGAAAAACTCTCTCTCTCTCTCCCGTCTCGATCGCACACGATCGGGATCTATTTTTGAGCTTGACTTTCTTTCGGACCGACCAACCGACCGACGGGACTTGGTCCGATTGATCATAACTGTCTACAGGCGATGCTTGGGTTTCCCGTGTTTCCGACGGACCTTAAGCTCCGGCCGTCCGGAAGAATCGACTGACGACTTACGAGATCGTTGGCTTCGCGAATATCTGTTCCCCGCGTGCCGGCGGGCGTGCACCGTGTGGATCGCTTTCAATCAATGTGGATTCGCTCTCGTGACCATAAACAATGGGTGGCCCCACCCCGCGCCGCTCCCTTCGAAGCCAAAGGTTCTGCCCCTTCGCAGCGCCCCAAATTCCCGGCGGAGTCTTCGGCAACGACGGGCAACGAAAATCGAGCACCGCAACCGACACACAAGAAGTTGTATAGGACTGCACCGACGACGTAAGCGTGGTGCGTTATGCACGTGGCCGCCCTTTTTTTCGCATGTTCCCCGTGCGCGGATTGTATCGACCAGTTTTTTCTTTCTCTCCGCGTTACCCAACCCCCGGCGCAGTCGCAAATCAAGTCGCATCGTCGTGTGAGGAAAAAATGGAGCCAAAATAGAGCGCTTCTGATCGCGATCACGATCACAAAGATGTCACAGGAAGTACGGGCGCGGATCAGGTCACCAACGGGTCGGGGTTTAATGGCCGGGTTTTGGGCTTCTTTATGCTGCGTTGCGGTGGCGCGGTGCTTAAATATTCCGAAACAAGAAGTCAGCACACTGTAACTAATGTATTCCCCGCCGTTCGGAGCCGTCGGATCCCCGGCATAGCTCTGGTGCGTGCCCGTTGCTCGTTGATCGTTGTTTCTTTCGAGCAAACGAGTCGGTCTTTTTTTCGGGTGTGGAACAGTGGAATGAAAGTAACATTCGCGTGTGGGGCGTCTAATGATGGACGTGACTTTCGCCTTAGATTTGCGATCGAACACGCCGCGGGTCTTGAACCGTACAAATGGTCTTTAATACAATAAGATAGATAAGGCTTGGTGGCTTGCCGAATGCAACGTCGAAGGAAACCGACGATCAAGCAAACGATCCACGCGGCTTAAGAAATCGAAAAATAAACGGAGCCGGTCCACGCCACGTCGGGCGTATTATTGGCCATTTCGAAACCGATTTCTCGCATTGATAAACCGCTCTGGCCGCAGGCGCGACGTACGCAATGCAGCCAGCATGTTGAAGCTGTGCAACTGTAAAACTTCACACCTCGTACCATACTTACCGCCCGAAAGTACGTCACGGTCAAACGGTAGCCCCCAAAATGGTGGTCAGCGAGTGATCGACAAGCGAAATGCGAAAAGTAGCAGCACCTGCCTTTGAAGTGTCCATTGCCCGCCTTTTCCTATCGTAGAACTACCGCGTAGAATCAGTTCTTAGGGCCGCGACTCGGCAGAGACCAACACCGTTTCCTCGCTTGACCGATCGTTGAACTTTTTTGAACAATTCATCAATTGCTCAACTGATGCCACTCTAACGAAGCGCACAATCGAAGGTCCCTCGACGCTCAGGGCAGAGTCTGCTGGTTGCGCCTCGCTGGTCAATAGTCTATCATCGTTTAGGATCTTTACGCTTTACGCGGAACGTCCACGTTCCCTTTCTGCCGCCAAGAGGCCGCCCCAGCAGCAGCAGCAACAACAGTGGCAGCCGCCAGCAACGGATGTTTCGAAATTCACACCTCGTTTTTGCGCTTCTCTGCACTTTTCACTTCATGCCCAACAACACATCAACCACATCGAATTGCAACACCTGTGGCCTCAGCCCTCTAAAACGGGCGGCGGCGGCCGTGTTTACTTCACCGTTTGATTTACTTTCTTCAATGCGGGGAGCGTAATTCGATTAGCACTACGCTTTCGGTGGCAAGTTTCGGTTGCAACCGCAGTCTGTCCCCCAAAAACACAGGGCGGACTTTCACTGCACACAAACACAACGCTCACTTTCAGGGTACGGGTACCAAACTTAAGAAGAACCAAACCGTCAGTCATCCAATTTACGAAAGATCACGGGACACACTCGTGCAAGTACCTCCGGAGCGGTGCAAACTTCGCGGGAAACTAAACTGTGCCACTTGACTGCGGCGTACGAATTCCACACCCGCAACGCGACGGACACAGGGCCCAACGTGGCCGTGTTTGTTGTTCCGAACCGTTCACGACTGGCTGACTTTGGGCGCCTAGCTGGACGCCGGTTCGATCGGGCTTCTTGGACGCCTGCTCGGTTACTACTACCCGAGCTGCCTGCATTTAGAGAGCGCAGAAACCTCAACTTGGCGCGCCAGTCGGTATCTTCTTCTCGCGTGGTGCTCGCGCGAGTGAAACTCCTGCGCGTTTCAAGCCTGACCTGTGGCCCGTATGAGTTGTGCCCTCCCTTACCGGGCCCTTCACCGAGCAGACAAAGAGCGTGCGCGAAAGAGTAGTAGATTTTATGGCGAATCGGTCTTTATGGACTTCTTGGCTAAGCGCGAACGGCGTCGTTTTTAGTGACTAATTTGAAGTTGGCTCTCTCCGCTTGGGTGCGCACCGACAGGAAGTTCGCATTCGTAACAACGAAGAACGCGGCGGTGCTGGCATTCGTTGGACAAAGATCGATGTCACCTTCGAGGGACGAGTTCTGGGGACCTGCCCCTGCCCTGTTGTTACTTTTGTAACGAATCGTACGACGCCAACCGGGTAGGTCAGGGCAAAAAGTCGGAGCCGAAGCCGGAGCTTTACCATGCAGAACGTGTGCTTCGCGCATGCATGCGTAATTAATGTGTTCCCCGCTCGAAACCCTAATACCGGCACCTTGAGATTTGGGTACGACGTTCGCGCCGCTGAAGACGCTTTTCCATACAAGCCGCCGCGTGATGTTAGTCGTGAATTTCTATTGCCGCGCACCGCGGAAGATCGTATCGAGAAGGCGGACCAACCAGCGTCACTCGCCAACAGGCTCCCTCGTTTCCTTGAACCCGGCGCCTTCACTCATAAGCGTAACGGCTTTGAGTATTGGGTGCTGCCGCTGATCAGTATCGTTCGTTAGATGTTTCGCAGATTTGAGCCACTAGAGTGGTGATGATTTTCACGCAATAGCACTTAAATCATCGTACGTTGGACAGCGCATTTCCGGTCCGGGGATTGGAGCGAAAGACGGCCCAAAAGAGCCTGTAGGCGAACTTTAATTCATGATTCGACAAAACTTCGGACAAGCAGTCGAAAACTGCGGTTGAAGCGGTTCGATTGAACCGGTTCAAAATTCATACACCACATTGCATACTTGCAGGAGCCACTCTGGCGAGCCGCCAGTATAACACTTTCCAGACCGTATAACACCGACATTTTACTCACCTCTTCAGCCCGCTCACGCTGTCCGGCAGTTTGCGTATCTCGTTTTCACTCAGATCCAAAAGCCGGAGGTTCCGCAGGTTGTACAGGCTGTCGGGGAAATCCTTCAGACCGTTTCCGTTCAGCCGAAGCACCTTCAGGTAGATGAACTGTCCTAACGCACGGAGTGCAATCTCCTGCAGTTTGTTGCGCCCTGCCAGCAGCTCTTCGACGGCGTTTGGGGCCTGCAGGAAGATGTCCGGTATCTGCTGTAGCCCGGAATCATCCAGATCCAACCGGTGGTTGGTGCTACGGTCTGGATTATCCTGCAAAACACGGGAACGGTCGTATCAGTTCGGCACGGCCATAAATCGTCCGAACGACGATTTCACACACATTTCTTCGAAAACCTTCACCCCGATCGCTGCCCGGTATCGGATCCAGCTTGTCGAACTCTATCTCGAGCGAATCCACCTCCATCGTGTCCAGATCGGAGAAAGTGACACGACTTTTGTTTGACTTCAAACTGGATGTGCCGTCACCCACCGTTTTTGCGCTACCCTTGCTAAGGACCATAGCGGTGGCCACATAAAAAACACTCTTCACTCTTTAAGAGACACAATTTTTCAAGTGCCCGTGCACAGCCGACGACATCCGTCTGGCAACTGGACTAGAACATCGACCTCACACGGCAGTGCACACTGCCGGGAAGTCGTCCCAAGGGCCTCCAAGAGTCGCGTGCCCTTGCAAACACACCCAGGCACCCCCCCAGCCGGAAGATACATAAACGACACTCCTCCTCTGGCGCCACGCTTTTCGCGCAACCAGTGCACCAAATGTGCGCCGGGCGCGACATAGGGCCACACTTAGGAGTACGGTACACGTTATTACATAAAATTAGTTGGCCCACCGCATCACATCCCAACCGTTTTCCGTCCTCTGGTTCGGCAAATCGGAAGGCGAGTGGTCGGAAGGTGCTCCTTCCGCCAGGCACTGACACGACGTCTTCCATGCGACCATATCAACCGCAAACCTCGGTATGGAACGCTCAGTGAGCTCAGTGAGAGCAATCCAATCCAGTTACTGTATCACGGTCACTGATAAAGGATAATAGGTCTTACTAGTCGACATTCTTCCGCTGTGCCACGAAAGGAAGATTAACGGATGGACTATTGGAGTTCGATCGTTGGAACGCAGCACTTTAGTGCAATAATGCCTAATCCGAGATCAAATTGGATCCAGTGCGCTGGAGCAACTCTGAGAGATTTTATTTGAATTAAATCATTTATGTGGCACGTACCGTCCGGGCCGCGATTGTGTAATGCTGTTGTGTCCTAATTAGTACAACATGCATGAGTCATGCTTGTTACGGTGCCACCGACTGTCGAGCCACCGATGCCGAACCACTAACACGCCAAGGGAATTTCGTTTCGTCTCAAACGGTCGGTCGTGGTATTTAAAAAACAGTCACCCAACCCAATGTAAACAATGCCACGTGGCGACGACTCGTCGGTGCCATCTTGGTGGTTAATTGTGCTGCGCCGAAAGGAAGCATTAGCATGAATTATTAGCCATTCGCCATCTGATTCGATTAGCGTAGCGAAGGGTGGCCGTGATCCTTACGCAATGCGCGCGTACAATGAGCCTTTCTTGCCAGCAGTTGCGGTTCGCCGGCTCGTCACTGCTTGCGGAAATGTGGGCAGTTTTGTCATTATGCTTATGAACAGCGTATGTACTACAAGACGCCAGCGAAAGCTCTGTAGCGTGTTCGGAATCGTTGGGACAACATGTTCGGTTCGTAGATTTGTCAAGAGGTGCCGATTTGCCAATGGCTCTGTCAGCCGGGCTGAGCCGGAGCGGGATTGCGCATCACTCGCGCGTTGTTTGCGTGCTTCGGTTCGGGCACGGCAAAGTTATTTAATTTACTACCGTCTAGCCATGCTTCGGAACTTTCGTCGACCGCAACAACACCGCGGCGGCACATGGCACCGCGGGCGGCATCAATCAACTAAAAACGAAAAGAAAAACCCGGCGAAGGACGCACGACGGTATCATGTGCTGCACATCTTATGACACAATCAAGCTCAACGTCCCCTGCGATCATCTCCGACGGCGATGGACGGCTCGTCACGCACGGTGATCACCCCGAAAAAAACCACGCTCGATGTGGGTGAAAGAGAAAGCAAATGTTTACCCATTTCCGCTCTTCGAGGGATTATTTATTTTTCTCCGAAGGAGTAAAAAGAGCTGGCCAGTGCCTCACGCATGTATTTGCGGATGCGGAAAACGCTTCGAGTTTTACTTTCATTCGCGTTGGGCTGGTGGAAAATTGGGGTGTCTTTGGAGGCCGCCGACTGTCCGGCGAAAGATCTTACGATAGATCATCATCGGAAGGCTCGTGAGCGTGGACGTTACGGTTCAGGACCGCCGCAGCACCAGCTCCGAAGGCTCCCAAGCGTATCTAACGCTATGTACTGGCTTCAGCCGTTGGTTTATGAAACGAGCGACCCCGTGTCTTCGGGGAGCCAAAGCGAGCCCGTCAGAGAGTGACTCACGTGAGCACATAGAATAAGGGGCTTTTCCTTTGTTCGGAACCCAATTTTCCACAACGAACTTGGCTGGGTTCGGATTTATATGCTCACATGTGCCCGCCGACTCTAATTTATGCTAAGCGATCTGGAGAAGAGAAAATGCACTAAAACTACGCTTTATAAATTGTTGTTTCTACTAATGAGAATCAGTTTCTAGCTTTCCGCTGCTGCTTCATCATTAGACTGCGGTCGCGGCAAATGGTGGCAATAAAGTGCAAACAATTACATCAGTTGTTAAAATCAAAAGCTTGGAGCAACTTCTTCGATGAAAGTTAGCCAGCCGAACAACAGCCATATAAATGCAAACTAACAAAAAGTGTCCGAGATCATGCACTACGATATTGTGAATTACACCCCGTACAGGTGTTTTACACGATCAGCTTGCAAACAAATCGGCCATCGGGTTGTGTCCACAAAAACCCCATTGCGAAAGGTACCATCTTGGCCTATGGAATTAATTTCCTTTTGCACGACTTCATTCATGTACTCTGCAAAACGCCGTTTTTGCGAAAGAATAGTGCTCAATTTGCGCGAACACGAGTAATTGACCAATAATGGTCCCAAAGTTGGTCAAGAAAAGGCCCCTTTTCTAGTGGGCACAATAGGGGGGCGAAGCATAACATGCTTCGTTTCGGCCGTTAACCGACTCCGGATTCGTTCTTCCGAGGAAGATTGCGTCCATTTTTATATACATTTTGCCGGGCCGTATTTATATACGCGCTCCCCAAGCCCTTCTCCATCCCTTCTCGGACCGTCTTCGGAGCGCACCGATCCGAAACGCACGGAAAGCACTAACCACATCGAGCGCATTAACCATTGCACGCGGAATGCACCTTACCCAATGCGGCGCGACCTTCCCAACTCGGCCGGGCTGTAGAACTCGCCGAGCGTTCCAAGAGAAAGCGACGGGGGAATTACTTACCACCGAAAGCCAAATGCTCCACTGGTCACGTTCCCAAGATTCGCGGAAGCCCAGAAACAGCACGGTGTCCCGATCGTTGGCCGACTCCGTCGCCGGATGGCTGGAGCATCCCGCACCGGTTGCGCTCGAGCCGGGATACAAGCCAAACGTACCGGAACCGTCGGCGAAATCGACGCTGGTGATCGACGAGCCCGGGTCCAGGCTGTCTCTGGCGCTGGAGCTGGAGCCACTGTCGATGCCCTTCGGTACGATTTTGATCACGAGCCGATTGTCGCACGGTGCATGCTCGAAAACGTTCGCTCCGGCCAGTTCGTACACTTCCGGCGGAAACGACGCATTACCTGCATTGGGAGAAGAAGTCCATCGTGAGGCCGCGCCAAGATCACACCCTGATTGAGGTCTTCACCTACCGGGGTATAGGATCAGCTTGCTGCCGACGATCGCCAGATGACGGCGGCGCCACTGCGGGAACACGAGCCCCTTGAGCACCTCGACCGTGCCCGAACGCAGCACGCCCTTGCACATCGGTATCTCGGCCGGGCCTATGTGGAACCGGATCAGATGCTTCAACTCCGGGTCAATACCGAGCCGGGCACGGCGCGACTCGTCAAAGTACCCCAGCGACCGGAGGAATTCCTCCTGCACCAGCAACGGGTACTCGTTCTCCTCCAGCCGGCGCGTCCTGCCACCGCCCGTTTGGACCTATGATGAGGCAGAAACAGAGAAAGAGAGAGAGAGAGCGTAACATTTTCCGGAAGCAACAGATGAAGAAGATTGACAGGTGGACAACTTCAGGGTGCACTTGCAATTTCACTTTCAAGGCGCCGGCCGGTAGAGCAAATTCCGGGAAATGTTTGTTCACTTTGCTCCGCTGTCCGGAACAATGCACGTTCGATGCGTTGCTGATACGGATTGTGAAGCATTGTGTTGTCAGCGGAAGACCAGAGCGGCCCAGTAATTCTCTCGTCACAACGCTGAACCCCGAGATGGAACCCGACGTGAATGGTTACAGAATGGTCGATTTTCTATCAACGCGGCTCGTTAGTGTGTACACAGAAGTTGGCAAATTTCAACCAAAAGCTTGGCTTGGATTAGCCAAGATTATAGAGTCAGGGAACTAATTAAGTGATTTGAACCTTGGCTCGGTCGTAATTATTCAAACAGGTTCGCATTATTTCACCGGATTGTTTATTATCGTTATTGAAAGTTTGATCGTTTGCCAATTCCTCTAACGAGCCATCAAATATGAGTGCAGCCCAGCAGGCTTTGGAATGTCAGATGCCAATGGTTCCCACAAAAGGTATCAGCTTGTTAGCGCGATCGTAGGCTCTTCATTTCTTCCACTTATCTTGTGCCTTCTTACGGTGCTTCTTGGCGTTACCAAACGCTGTGTAGCAGGGTCGAAAGAACCATAAGTGATTTAAGAAATTAATTCAGTTTTCATTATTCATTAGAAAGCCCTCAAAAACCATCTTCCGATCCGATCCGCTTTACAGTCCCTCTAGGGCCTCCCATTTATTAATTGATTTTAACACTCGCCACCAATCAATCAGTGTTGAAACGGAAGCACCATTGGCAGCTCATTCATGTTTGATTGGAAGTTTTCGTCCCACGTGCAACCCTCGGATTGCTGTTACCGCCTCTAAGTCGCAACACACTGATCACTTTCTCCGCACGAGACTGAGCAACTTACCCACAGTGTGTAGTCACCGGGCAGGTTCATATCTTTGACCACGTCGAGCGTGGTGGCCGTCGTGACAACATGTATCATGCGACTGCGATCCTCGGAGGTAATTTCACTACGATCCGGTCCACAGTAGATCCGCAGCCAGCCACTCGTGTTCCACAGCAGCGACATCTTCGACAGCATCAAATTGACCGGTTTACCGATAATGACCCCCGACGAGCTCGAAACCGTCTCCGGGCCACTCCGCTCACTCGGCACTGGCTGTCGCGTCGCATCCGCATACCGGTATGCGGCTCGCTTGGCCCCTCCGTCTGCCTCATCACCACCCGCCACGACTGGCCACTCCGCCCCGGCCGTGGCCACCGGGCCATCATCACCGGGAACACTGAGCACGTGATTATTGTTGCCATCGTTGTTGTTCGGAGGCTCCGAATCGTAGTTAATATCTGCACTGACCACAATCAACTTCCCACCGGCACGCGGCGTGCGAGGTCTAAACGAACGGCCAGCGCCACCTCCGATCGGAGTACTTGTACTCAGCACCATTTTGAACTCGGACACTCGAAGACTAATCCGAAAGCATTTCCACTTTTTCGTGTTGTTTCCGGAGCACAGCACATCACACACACACGCCGGTTCTGTTTCCGGTTCTACACGGCGCACACAATACGGCTTTTCCCGCTTTTCCCGCACGATGTCCGATGAAAAACCGATTCTCGAACCGAACTCTCGGACCACCGACTAGCGACTGTGTTGTTTGGGGCCGCCGTTGAGTCGATGGGCTGTCCACACGGCCCCACGAGGTGAGGGAAACCGACACAGAGAGCGAGAAAGAGAGAGAGGGAGAGAAGCAGGCAGGAAAGGTAGAAAAGCATGCGACCGGGCTGTGAATTAATAAAAAAGAAAAATGCAGAACTCTCGATACGCTTCACCTGCACCGGACCTTAACCCGCGCGATGTACGTGTGCGGCGACATGGATAAAGCACTCTTCTCCGGGGGTGGAAGAGGTGAAAATAAATGGCCACAACAAACCGCACGACAGAGAGAGAGAGAGAGAGTAAGCGCCCATAGATGGGTAGCATAATAAAAACACTGGCGAGCTGTGAGTTGTTAAAGGGTGGCGCAGCGCTCATGGCCGGTATAAGCATAACCGACATTAATTACGACCGCGCGTCTTCCTAGCAGCAGCAGGTTGACCGCATAGCCCTGCATTTCGGGGCCAAAGGGAATAGAGTAAGAAAAGTGTGTGAACAGTAACATAATGAAACAGAACAGAACACAAAAGAACGGACCCGCGAAAGACAGCAATTTGCGACGACGAAGTTTTGCGGGAAAAAGGGAGTTTTATTTGGTCCCATTTGCGCCCCGAAAAAAAACTGGAACTCCAAACTGACAGGGCTGCCGGGGACCCCATTACGAAGCACTTTTATCGAAATGTGGGAACCTCGAGGGAACTAAAATAAATAGAAATTTGAATTGCGCATCAAAGTATGGCTGAAGGAACTAGGGATTGTCGGATGACGGATCAGGGGAATCGAGATTTTGCGATTAAAAACTTGGTCAATCTTGTTTTGAACAAATTAGCAACATCATTTAACTCTCCGACAACCATTTACGTTCTAAACCACACTTTACGACAAATGGCATTATGCTCGGAAGCAACAATGTTTCGCTCCCGTGCGCTCGTGGACTCTGGCAGTAATTCGTCATATCCTAAGTGAACCATTTGTCCCGAGCTTATTGCTGTTTTTCCCCTTCCGTTTTGTGGCCGTTTCCATTCCTAACCGAACGCAACTCGGAGCTTAGTGCGAAAGAAAACGGGTGGCACGACGGGCGAATATCCAATTAGGTGCCGGACTTTCCTGCGGTCAGTCAAGTTATGACGGCATATGTTTGAATAAAACATACCACATCTCGCGCGGTCGCAAGTTATCTGTTTCTTCGCCGTACGAACGTGGTGGGAATGTTCTAGTGACCCTAGTCGGTCGCGTAGTTCCATTCATTCACTCGAAACAGAGACCTGCGACTCCAAAACACAAATCTATCTCATTTCCCGTGAACGTCGTCGTCCTCTATCGGTCGATACTGAACCTCCCACAAGGTGAAAATGAGAACCTGGGGCCCTCCGGGGCTAACGCTTTCCCAGCGACCCAGAACCAGCGCCTATACCTTCAACCTTGTGTCCGTCCCCATCTTTGCATCGGGCGTAATGAATGCTGATTATGTTTTGTGAATTCTTAAACTACCGGACCGCTTAAAGAATGGTGAGAAATCCGGCATTACCATACAAACTGACCATCTCTCGGATAGCCCTCGATGGTACGGCCCCCGCGAGTGTCTCCGGGACGGAAGAGGAGTTTCGCATCAGCGACTTCCAGCGAAGCCTCAAGTCGCTCATCGAAGTCGCCGGCTTGGCCGCATCATAACTTCATTACCGCACAGAACACGAACCCACCAAACTGAACCACCTGCTACCGGGGACTTCAACGCGCGACGCCGGCCGGGGTCGAATGGCAAACCGCAACATCGGTGGGGTTGGAACTTCGGTGGGGTCTACGGAATGAAACGCACAATACAAGGTCAGCGTACGATCGATGCCATCCTCCGTCGGAAGGGTCCCCGGTGTTACGCTTCTGGGCGGCGGCGTTTCTTGTGTGGCCCACAAGAAAATGGAGAGCCTTCTCCCGAAATCTTCTTCATTTTTCATCTTTCGATGAATTTTATAAAAATACTAAATTTAATCCTCTTTTTCCAATTGGTTGTCAGACTCTTGTCCGAAGTCTGAGAGTCCGAAAAAAATCATGGAAAATGCAAAATACAACAATGCTGCCTTTGTAGAGAAAATGCTGCACATCGACTCTAGGGGAATTGGACCATTTGGCTCGCCGAACATTGCAACCCCACCGTTTTCGTCGTCTTCCCCCATTGCATCGGAAGGCGAGGGCGATAATGCGGGGCGGAACGCGGTGTCAATGCCACAAGTGTGATGATCGGATGAGGGCGCCAACACCACCAACACAAACGACGGTATTTGCCCCTTTTTGCCGCGTTCTAACAGAGTAGCCCATAACACGGCGTGGTGTGATTCATGCCACCGGAAGTTCACTTAACACGCATCGGACGGTGTGTGCCATGAGGGTTCGCCGTTGACCCTGGTTCGAGGGAAAATGCACTACCCTGAAGAGTCCCTGTTTGGACCATCACGGTCTTGGTCCGCCATTTTCTGACATTTAAAAGCAGATTCCTGCATCCTTAGTCTACCGTATTTTTCAATGTATAACGCGCACCCGTGTATAACGCGCACCCATATTTTAAGAGAAAAAATTTGGAAAAAAAGTTTTTTATTGTACATTTTTCAGATATGTGATACCCAATGATAATAATGTATTATGCTAAATAATCTAAAAAAAATCTATATTTTTCTATAAATATTCTAAAGTAGACTAAAGATAAAATGCGTATACATTGCAAAAGACATACTACAGGGTGTTTCTTTAACGATACATGATTTCATTTGGTTATAAACCAAAGTTAGTTTGGTTATATTTTTTATTGGTTGAACATTTATTTGAAAGGTTTATTCCTTCCATTTGATCAGAAAAGAACAATTTTGGTACAATGTTTACCACGATTGACAGATGTTTACCACGGAATACGACCATAAAAATGTACCTAAAAGGGCACATTTGTAAGTTTAGAGGAGACAAAATTTTTACTACCCTTGTATAACGCGCACCCAGATTTTAGAGCTAAAAAACTTGGGAAAAAGGTGCGCGTTATACATTGAAAAATACGGTACTTTGATGCTATCGATTGATTAAGCTTAAGTACCCATTAAACTGAAGAAAACAACATTAAACTACATAAATAAATGTATGTTCATTAAATTTTATTTACATCACATTGATAATTTTGAAAATTTTACCCCACACTTTCTCGATCACAATCACATTCTACGAAGCACGCAAGCTGTAAGTCTAATAAAATGCCAAACTGAGTGCAGTGGTTGCGGTTGATTGAATTGAACTTCCCACCCGTATCTTTATGCATCCTAATGCTAATCCCAACCCGAGCAGTGACCTTTAGCTCAAACCAGCTTCGACGACGACGACGAGTTTCGGACGACTTCCGGACAGCCTAGAAGAACCTGATTTCCTATTTCCTCTCCACCCGGACACCATTAAAAATCAGTCGTGAATTTTTCCCGGGCAGGTACAGGTTGCTGCACAGTTGCTTTGCCGCTCCAAGCCCTCTGGTGTGGCCGTGTTGCAGAGCCACCCCGGCCAAGTCCGGTGCAGATCCCGACAGTTGGCCCACAGATCGGCTGTGGTGCAGATGTTCGTACAGAGTCTATTTGAAGAGAAAATAAACCGCACCATTCAATCGAATTTATCATCGAAACATTCAATTCATTCCGCGAAACTCACCTTGTTCTGCGCGATAGGCAGTGCGAATGGCAGGAACCGCACGGGCGGCCGCGTTTGTAGGGTATGCCCAGTTTCTCCTGGTGATTTCCACTGGACAACCAAATAAACATAAACGTTGATTGCAAAGTGTAAATAAACATTGACATTGATTCGTTTCAACAGGCCGACCGCAAAGCTTTTCGCGATAAATACCGAATTTGTTCCGAATTTCGAACTTTCTCCGGCTGTTGAAACGAATCATTTGACCACACGGCTGGGCCATTTTCGGTTTGGTTAACTTAAAACGCATTTCGCTAAAACAAAGCCAAACTAAGCTCAATCACATCTACACACCGACATTAATTAGGTCAAGTAGCGCCAAGGACAAACGGTCCCGCGTAACGCCCATCTCGTGCCATTAGTTGACCGTCGAATCGTGGAATCAATAAGCAAACAAAAACTCACGGCCATTCCCGGAATGGTTCGTGTGAAGATTTATCATTCGTGACTATAAAATCGAGCAATTTCATTCGAGGATTGGCCACACACGATCCTTGAGCTTCGGAAGCATCTTCTGGCACCATTTTCGCCTTGTTTGGCCAACTCTTTCTTTCGAAATGCGCAGAATGAAGCGTACTTACATGGGACAGTAGTTGCAGACGTAGTTGTAGAACGGTTTCCCCCGTGGGCCTCCCCGCGGGCACTTGGTCAACCCACAGCCGACCTTATGCGTGGCGGCCCACACCATCTGCGTGTAGTGGCCGACGGCAACCAGATCGTTCCTGGCCGAACCGTACGTGAAATTTTGTCGCTCCAAAAACCACGTCCGCAGCGCAAACAACCTGTCAAACGGGTGGGGAATGGGTAAGTGTGGTAAGATACCGTTCAGAAGGGGCGGCACTAAGTGGCCCGCTGGCGCCACGGTCGGTGAGTGAGCCAAACATGGAACGGTTAGAATAAGAAATCGATCAAAATCAACCGCCACCGCCGTCGCGAAAACCTAGGCGGGCCGTGGTCCTGTGGTCAGTTCACGCAAATCTTTTAGTGCGTGGGGAAGTCCCACGTCGTGCCGCCACACATCTTTGGCCAAATCCTCAACCTAACCCAACAAAGGCCGATCGCAATCTTTCTTTTACCACGGGACACGGTGCGTCGAGACGAAGATGTTCTGTCCGCAGGCTCCGTAGCTGTCGATCCACCGACCCTTGGGTGTGTCGTGGGTCAACAACCGACACTGGTTCGCCCATTTCTGCGCCGATCGTGCCGCTCCGTGGTGCCATTTCTGCAATCATCCCAAGAGAAAGAAAAGTTGTATTATCATCTTCACCCGGAAGGAAATACCGGGCATAATTCGATCAGAAGTTGCGTGTCACGTTGAAGATCCTAAATTCGACTATCCTCAATAGACCCATCCTGCTGATCACCCCGTGGTTATCACGAAATCACGCAGCGAAACACTGGTAATGAGTGAGATCATCGCGATGGATGAATCTTTATTGGATCGATCTGAACACGTGCCCGTGGAAGTGATAGCGCGGATCAGGCTATTTGGATGCAAAACAGCTCTCCCGGCTGTTGCAGTTACTTGGGCCGGATTCTCACAAATAGGACACCTGGCACAGTCCCCAAAACGCTGTCGTCAGGGGGCCACACAAGTGGACAAGCCGTAATTGAAGCGTTTCAGTTGAGATTAAAGAAACATTGTGGAGTGTCCGACAAACCGACGCAACGAAGACGCAAAAACCTTGGTTTGGCGGCAAGTTGGAGATCAAATAACAGAGCTTCAGCAGAGATCACCATTACACTGCGCACGTGATCACGCATCCCATAAATCAGCGGACAAAATGAGTCGCAGCCGCAGGCTTATTTTGGCACACAAGTGTCCGCCTTCTGTGCTGAGATCGTGCCAATCAGCTCTCGCTAAGCATTCATGCATAAGGCGGACCGATGCATCTCCACCGTAAGTAAGATCTGTTTCTCGTTTTCTGTTACGGTCTCTCATTAGATATTCATCATTATAGTTTGTTTTTTTTGCATAATTTTCAACGTTTGGGCCACACTCAGTAGAAGGTGTGAAACATTTGTCCCGCTTGATCTGCTGTCTCTCAAGAGTTGCTGCTTTGGTCAGATCATTGCCTGAGTGAGTTTCGAAAAAGGTTTAACCAGTTTTTTCACTCTCGGAAACCAGTCGGTTCGGTTCTCCGTTTCCTTACTTACGGGCCAGGACTTTCATCATTCACTAATGGGATTAGCGTGGGTTATGTTTCTGCTGATGATTCGCTAAACTGCATCGCACTCGCCCCCTACACACGATCGATTAGAGCGCCCAACTGAGCGCCCAACACGGTAACAACCATTAACCCAGCCACGGGGGAAGAAAAATTAAGCTATCACAATAAATTTACCTCTAAACACGTGTAGTCTTCTTCGGCCATCGAGGCAGTCGCTCGCGTCGACTATCGATCGATTGAACTGTCGCTCGGCAACATTCGAAACTCGAATAACTGTTGTCACATACGGATTTGCATATTAATCGGTGCGTTATTGAGTTTCGCAGAGTCGCAAAATCGCGGGCTTGAAAATAATGTTTCTTGTTCTCCTCCTTGCGCTGCGCGATCCAGTGTGTCTTTGGGAGCCGTGTGAGCTTTGTTAGCTCTTTGGGGGCTACATAGGAAATCCTTTTCTTTATCTTCTCCTGTAAACACCATCAAATAATCCTATGTAGATGAGACCAACAGCCAGCCGGCCGGTTCGATTTAAAACACGTATTTCGGAGCACCCGTTTTGGAATTATTCAAATCTTCCGATTTTTCTGCCCGTAACCACATCAAGAAACACCGCGCCCCGCTTCGGATCGCCTAAATCATTTCTAATTGTGCCGATTTACCATATCTGTCCCGGTGCTTCCGATTCCAACCCCTGGGTTTGGAACGGGCCCACCGACTAGGAGTCGGCGAGTATGCATGACAAATTTCTAATCGATTTGAATGAACTTCCAATAATTTATCGGTTTTTGACAAGCCGTGCAACATTTATGCTTTAGAAGCTTCCAGGCTAGAAAAACTGCTACAAGCCATAGAAACGTTTTCGAATCTCCCGCAGAGATCAGTACATAATCCACCGCTGGTTCGGTTTTTTTGTGCAAAACATGAACCACACACAAATCACCTGGACCTGGCAAAAAGTTGAGAGCGTAAGACTACACAAGCAAACTAGCATCGAATATGTTTGCCTAATAAACAACATTTTGTACGAGGCATTTGCCTTGTAGCAAGGGTCACCAATCTGCTAAACATTCGGGTTAAATAAACAACCACGACGAGCTACGACGGTCAAGCAGTAAAATCAACCGTCTTCGGTGACGATCAGCGTGTGCTTCATTTCCGAAAACCAAATTAATTTATTTCTGCCCAGCCCCTTATGCAACGCAGTGGCATCAGTGACACACTATTAGAAAATGAGATCATGCGGAAATGATACCTCTTCCCAGACGTTGCCGTGAATATTCACACCGTTGTAGACAGATCACGGAGAAGCCTTTATGATCTTAGTTTGTGACAGACAGTGCGGGATTGGGGTGTTATTCCTGGTCCAAGAGAGAGTGAGAATCTCACAGCCCAACCCCCGACTCGATTACTCACCATGTTTAACATATTCGCGGCCGGTGGCACCACCTTGGTGCGGTAGTGATCGTGTAGCATCACAATCCGCCTTTGAACTTTGCGCAACCGCGGCGAAATGGCTTTCGTCGGCAGCTTGTCTCCATACAGTCTGGGCACTGTGGACGGGACCGGGTTGAGATTTATATGAGTGGTTTTTTTTTCTTTCTGTTAAAATTTTCATCCGGGATTTATGGTTCTTTTCTGTTCTGCTTCGTTTTTTGTTGATTTGGTTTTTGGCCGTCCCGAACGGGTGTTTCAAGATGTTGAGCGCAAGAAAGAAGAAATGATTTGCGTACACAGCAACATCGCCCGGAGGGAGGCTGAAGTCCTGCTAGGTGGCGGTGTGCAGATGTGCCTTCGGTTCGATTCCACGTTTCTTTTTAACCACGTCAATCACCAGCGCGCATCACCGCCACCAGCAGGAACCAGGGCAGGGATTGAACGAGGGAAATAAATAACATGGAATAGCCGGCATTAGAACGGGCGACATGGCCAGGCACGGGTATGAGATGAATGTTAATGGATGCGGGAACATTGCGTGACCACCGGCGTCGGGTCGAGATGGATCCTCGTGTCCACGGGTCAACGCTTTCGCTGACAAATCAAGAAAGAATTCCGCGGCATTTTAAAAATCGATTATTTCTCAAATTCAAATTCTGTTATTGTTTTCCTATTGTTTCTGATTAGCCATAATAGTATTCCATATAATTTCCTTTGTCGCAATGATTAGGGCTGCCTGGGATTGAAGAACGCCTAAAATATGGACCCCAAAAATTTACTCACCTCTATCGAATCGCCATCCACCGGACAGATCGAAACAAACTACGAACAGCGCAACCGACATCAGGAGCCAGCCTGCGGGTCGTACCATTTTTGGCCACCGTACAATCATCGCGCACTGAGAGAAGCTGCTTCCACGGATTTGGCTGATCGCTGAAAAGATTAGAACGGCCCGAAATTGGAACGATTAACGAGCGATTCAAGAATAACGGTGAACGGTCGGTGAAGCAAAACCCTAACATCGTGACGCACGTTCCTTAATCGTGATCATGTTTGCTGATCAACGATCGAAACGATCTGTTCCGCTTCCCGCTCTGTCGACGTGAGTCTGTTTTGCGTGTTTTAATTCGCACGCACCGAACCGAAATCGACACAGAAGGTGTGTCGTGTTCCAGCGAGGATGCGATCGACGACTCGATCGGGATCGGAACAGTGTTCCGAGAATCGACCCTCGCGTCGCCAACCTCGTTCCCAATTCGGTTGATCGGTTATCGAGTAGGACATGATTCTCAACACTTTCGCGCGTGTTGAGCCCCCGAAAATGCTATAAGTGGAGCGGAAAATAAGACACACACATGGTGGCCGCCGTGGCCACTGGTGCCGAAAGTAACTGAGGATCCGCCGCGTCTTCTCCGTGTGCGAAAAACAGATGGTTGGCGTGAGAAACCGGACCAATGTCACGGCGGAGCGATCTGTCAACTCCCGGGTGTCGCTAAAAAGGTGGCATACGCGAAGGTCCCCATGCGGGGGCCACGTGGGAGTTGAGTTATTGGCTCGATAGCATTCATCGTTCACACTCCGTCACGGAACCCCGTCCCGCGAGCCACGAGAACGCGAATTAGAGTCACGGTTTGGATCGCGCGGCGTTTGTTTTTCTGGTTTTTTCTTCAAAGAAGTTCTTTCGTCGCTCACTTTCTGACCACTGTTTATGGGCACCGGTGTTGATGTTCGCTTCGGGTCGTTTACTATTCCTCCAGGATGCGATTGCTTCCGGTGAGTGGAGTAGTGCAAAAGCACAGGCAGTCTATGTACTGATTAACAGCAGTAACTATTTTGTTAAAATGAAACTTTTGTATTGAAAGACAGCGTCTCGATCGAGTTTCCCGAAAAGCGCACGCGTAGCCGTAAAACAACATAATCCAGCCAAAGGACCAAGGATTTGTCTTGGTAGAACAAAGTAGAACCGACCGAAAAGGGCATTCTTTTGGATCCGATAGCCCCACCGGGAGGGCTTGGCCTGGTTTGTTGCTCTTTGTTTTAACGACTGTTTTCTCAAGTGGCCGACTTGCACGCAGCACCCAGTCGGCTCTTCGGAGCGACCCAATCTCGGGCGCGATAAATTATTTTTACGACTAATTAAGATATATTCGCCATCATCATCATAATCTTCATTTGATGTGGTCGAAGAAGGAACTTGGAGAAGGCAAGTATAAGCCGAACCCAAAAATGATCGCCCATAAATTCAATCAAGAGTCCAAATAGACATTCAGCGGATTTAGATACGCCCTATTCTGGGCCACAATGCGCCGCTAACGTGCTGCCGGCGAGCCGAAGAGCCACATCCTTGACCTGAACTGATCGCGACATCAACCACAACGTGGGGTCAGAAGCACTCGCTGATGGTGCGAGCGATCGCCAAGAAACGCGACGGGTGCCCATCGGCTGTGAGGTGGTCGTAAATTTCATCAACACTCACGCGTATTAATAATTAAGTCGTTAAATCTCACTCGAATGCATTTGGTCGAGCCCCGGTCCGGACAAGAATGGTTTTGGACGATTCTTCTTCCTCCGTCAAAGACCTGCAGACCGTGATTCACGCACAAATCCGTGAATATATGCTGTGGTTGACCACGACAGTAGCTCGTGCGGAAGTAGAAGCGGTACAATGGGAAACAACAGCCCCGTAGCTGGACTGGGATGTGTTGAGTGATGCAGCAGACACCACCACCGACAGTCCCAGTGACAGTGGTCAGGGATAGCAGCTCTCTGCAATTTAGCGTCTCCATACGTACCACGTTCGTTGGCCTCAGACCACCTAACAGAATAAAATACGATAATACATTTTCGACCAATAAATTATATCGTGTAGACTGTTCAACACCTTTGAACGATGGTATGGCTCCGCTTTAAAGACATAACAGAGCCGCCATGAAACGAATATGTTATGCACTGATCGCGATCACGATTCAATCGTTCAATGGGATATTTTTAAACAACATATTTGCTACTTTTTAAAAACAGGTAAATCATGCGTTGGGTGACCGGTCTTTTACCGCCCTTTTTGGGTGGGAATGTCTCATAGTCCACGAATAGTTCACGATGCAGGAAGCTGATACTTACAGGATTTTTGAAACTTTCCTAAAATAATTTCCCAGGCTGGCTGTAAATATGATCTTCACAAATTCTCAAATAACTACTGGTACTAGTTAGGCTTTTACGAAGATTGTTTAAATCGAACACTTTAATCAACTTTAATCAACAACACCTATCTTAGTCCACTCAACACAATAGAGATAACGGCGTAATGATCATAGTTTGGCATCGAATGCGGAATGCACTAGGTACGATACAAATCGATCAGGAATCGAACGGCTTGCGGCGCGTGCTACGCTTACGCCCCTTCGTAGACGACTGGACCGACAAGAACGGACGGCGTTGGCGGTTGACTCATTCCTTCAGATAATTGTGTTTGTCACCCTGAAGAAAAGTTGCAAGATGAAACTTGACTCCTCATCCGATCCTCCTCGGTTCAATGTTCGGCAACAGCGGTCTTGAAGAACGCTACGTAGTGTCTGGACAGTGTACGGCCATCACACTTGGGTACTCGCACGACTACGTCACACTATTACACCATCGAACATACTATCGATCTGTGCGAAATTTCGTTTAACAAACTGCTTCAGGTTTATGATCAACCAAAGAAATTCGAAGTAAAGGATTGACTGATCAACAGTTCACTGACACAGAACCACGCTCTTCTCTTTCGGTTGCGAACCGAAAGACGCTGATGCGTGATGCTTGGCAGACGGACAGACGACGTCTCAACCGACAGACGTCGGGAAGTGGACTGATTTAAATGTGAGAGCGCGAAAAAATATCTCACAAAATATGTGCCATCGGACCACGACCCCACTACCTCGCGATCGAGATGATCGCGGACGACAACGACGACGAATACAACATATGAGACCGACCGACACACGACCAACATAAAGCGCGCGATCGGGGTGAATTGATCGTGAACGGACACTTAAAAACGCCGGGACGCCTGCTTCGATCACAATAGCAGCAACAGCAGCAAACATGCGAATCGTCTCAAATATATTCCTTCCGCCAGTTCCGCTCTTTCTTCACGTCGATCACTTAAACGCTTGAGATCAATCCTAAAAGAGCGCTAACGGCACAGGTGGGCGACACAGTGGAGGCGTAAACGACATCATCTGCAAACCCTGAACAACACGCAGAGCCAATAGCTTTAATACAGTCGGCAACAAAGGCAACCATCGATCAACATTTGCCACGCCTCTATCTAAAAGTAGCAGTATGTGTCGAAAACAATAAAAGTTTATTAATTCACCTCTAAGAACAGAACAAAATTTTTCATTAGAAACTAAAAGTAATTTAATTTTATTCAAAAGATGAAAAACATGAATGAATGAAATTCCTTTTCATCACTAACGCATGCGTCGGAAGGCTTGGAAACGACCGATGGTAACTAGATACCGTGTTTGGCATTCTACAGGCACTGCGCGCTTTTGACTGTTTTATCGATATGAGCGAACGTAGTTGACTGGCAGAAGTGAGTCAAAATATTCGGTACGTTCCCATAATTTATCAAAAATGTCCCTAGGTAGTGAGAATATCAAAATGCTTCAAAAATTATTTAAAAACACTGACGACGATTCATCAGAGGAAGAAATCGAGCAAGATGGGCCACAGTTCGGTTGGTACGGAAACTTTACCTTCACTGCGTGTCGTTTATGTGTCAACGATACTTTTAGGTCCTGGTGATATCGGAGAGTCAACTGCTAAACCAAAAAAGAAACCTGTGGGCGATCCTGCGGAGCACATTGCACCGTCAACGTATGCTCCGCTTGAGAAACCGACAGAAACGCAACCGCAAACCATTGAAGACTGGGAATCGCAACAGCAGCAGGATGATGGAGCCGTGTTTGAGTCTCGCAAGCGACCGGAGTATAGAGTTTCGTACCGCCAAACGGTGGCCACCGAAGATATCTACCTCCAGATGGGTTGCAAATCGCCCAGCACGGCCAGCTGTGAGAGTATGGTCGTCGATGTGTTCCTGACTGGCGACGATTCCGCCATCGGCATACATCACATCGAGCTAGCGGTCAAGGAGCAGCGAATCGTCGTGGCAACGCCCAAACATCGACTTGATCTGGTGCTGCCGCACAGGATCGATCCGGACAAGGGTAACGCAGCGTGGCTGTCGGATGAAAAAACTCTTCGCCTTACCCTACGAATGGTGCGGGAATTGGATTTCGTTAACTTTTAGCAACCGCCGATAGCCTTCGGTGCCTTTAACAAATTGTCCATTAATCTTAGCAATTGAAGCACGTAATAAACTCGTCTGACTGATTGGTACACACAAAACATTCACAGAGTGCACCAGGTAATCTGTTTTCATTGTATACGGCCCTCCACAACGTCCATAGGAATGAAGTTAATTTACGTTGCTTCAAATTTCGTGCGATGACTCAATTACGGGTGACATTTTATACGTGTAATGAACTCGCCGAACTTAATTGGCAGAACAAAAGCGTTCGCGTGAATGATCAAATATCATTGTCACAGACGAGGTAAAAGTCTACCAAAGGGCACTAGTCAATTAATTAGTTACATAGATTCATTTCAAAGTCATCCATACGGCCATTTACCGGTTGATTCATGCGCAAGACGTTTATCACGGCGACAATTTGATTCAGTGGGCCATCATTCAGTTGAATGATAGCGCCTCGATAGCGTAAGGGGCCCGTGGTACCATTAAATTTAAATAGGTCAATTCATTGCAGATACCTGTGGTTCTCTTTCTTCTGGTCTTACCTCACAGTCTCGCTTGTTGTCCGCAACCACCGACAAAAAGGGGGACCACAGAAACCACAGTCTTCCTTTCTATGCCCTGGCTGAATGTGTAATAAATACTTCAAATCGTCCGTGGACTGGATTTACTGACCAACTCGAAGATGCATAATCATGGTCGTTTTTATGAGCACTTGTGAACCATTCTTTTCTTCATACTTCTACAGTCATGCTATACTAAAACCGGTCATTCCATAATTGAACAGAAGAATAGAATAAAAAGTATAACCCGTTGAAGCTGTTTTGCTAACTTGTTTAAATTATTTTATTTATAATTTTATATATAAATACACTGTTTTTTTGTTTCAATAATAGACTAATTTTTATCGATTTATTTTACGCTTGCCTATATTCACTACTTCCGAGTGTTATGAGAGTTTCTATTTTTTTTTGCCTGACTTTCATATGCTCTTTATCATTTTCCATTTTTTCCTTTATTTGTCCGTTTCATTTGCATTGCCGCACTTTTATATTCGCCTTTTGAACTATTCACAATCATTTCTAGTCTATATGATTTTCCGCCACTTACACTGACTTATCGATTAAACCATTTTCACGACTTTGCTTCTCTCCTGGGGAACAAATAATTTTCCCTTTGCCTTCAATCTCCGCGACCACGCGACGTCTCGATCGATCACAAACTTTCGGGCACGGATTAAAACCGACACAATTTGCAAGCAGCACCATCGATCGCTTCAATCTTCGTATAGTAGACACGCGGCCACACGCAAATCTCGTGCACTCTCAATGCATGCTCGGCTCATGGCTCGTTAACCTAAAGCTTCCCACATCGCCCTGCCTGTGGTTAAGTTACTTTTTAACATCTTTTGATTACATCATGGTCATTGCGGGGCCAATTGCCATTTTTCTCGTTTTTGCATTACCCAAACATTCGCGTGAACGTGTGTAGTACGTGTAAAAGAGATAAAATTGCCATTCCAATCGAACGCCACATTCACCACCTTTAGGCAAGGGGTCTGCTTCTGATAAGTCTACTGCTTTAGTCACACAATTTGTGATTAGAAGAAACGCACTCTCCTTTGCACATTCGATCCGTGTGGCGTGCACGCACAATATCCAAGGGACAAGTTTTTCCGTTCCGGTTTCCAGTCCGGTGCGCCCTTTTCCATACGACCTAATATCGCTTCCCTATCTATCGTCGCCTTCCGCCGGGTTAGCAAACGTACATACACATTAAATCGCCTATTTACACACTTAGGGAAGTAAATAAAATAAATCAACTCGGATTAGACGGTACACATACAATACTCTACAATAATCGGTTCCGTTTGCGATCGTCGTTTGCTCTGATCATTCCTTATGTATCTCTTAACTAAACTCTAAAACGGTCGAGTCTAAACGCTAAAGTTTAACTGAAGTCTATACACACACGCACACACGAAGGCGAACAGCGGAGCGCTTTGATCGGACTAGCGGAACAGGAATGAACACAAAACGCGATCAACTACAGCTTGTGTTTGCTTCCACTTCCACCTGCCTACTGGGCTTGCTTTGGGATAATAAATGTGTATTGTTTGTTATTGTTAAGTTCTCATTGTTTTTTACGTTTTCAAGATTTTCAATCACCTATCTTATGGGCATGGTTATTTGCTCTATCTAGACGATACGAAGAGGGGAAATAATCGGTTCACGAATTAACAAGATAACGCACGGATCGGTAGGCAGATGACAAAACGGCAATTCCATGGGGCCGAACGCGGATGGTTGTTGGATTTCGTTTCGCCGCCGTATATGATGAAAGTGTGCGCCAGCGAACAGCGTGTTGGGGGAAACACAGCATAACGACAACGAAGGTAATGATAAGTGCCACAGCATCTGATGCTGGAATTTCACCACGAACGGGCGAATCAAATTGGCGAGGGTTGCAAAAGAACAGAAACAGGCTAAAAAACAACCAACAAGACTTGGAGCGGGCCCACAAACGGTACAGTACGACACGAGGAGGGCTACATTTACGGGAAACCATTCAGACAGATGGCTGCGTGCGCGCGAACCTGTGGAGGAAGGATTTATGCTTATGCGCCACCCTCTTGCTCGGCGTAAGTGACTATTTCCTATGGACTAACTTTTTCTTAAAACCACCATTTCGGCAAACCTCTCCCGGGTTGCGGTGTCTGCTCATACTGTGGGCGGCGCAATCGTGGATTATGTCTAAAATTTCAAATACGAATTTAACTAAAATCTCCCATCAACCAACGTTTCTCGTGTTGTTCCGCTTCGCTTATCGCTCTAACTCTGCCGCCGTGCGTTTTACTTTAAGTATACCTTTTAATCGCATTGATTGATTTCCGGCCCTTTCCGGTGCGCTCTGAATGTTTGTTACATTTTTTCGTGACAGCCGTGATTTTCTGGGTTACAGTTTCCTGTCGCAAATAGTTTCCACTCCACTTCAATTGGTTGTGGTGGCCCATGGATCCAACCGGGGCCATGCTTTACTCCGGATTAAGTCCACAAAAAATCTAGCTTCAGAAGCTAAACGAGAGCGCAGATAGGGCGCGATTGTGTTGTGTGGTTTTTGTTTAATTTTAATACAACTCACGTTTAAATGACCTTACAGTTAACATTTTTCTTTTTGCTACACTACACGCCATACATTCGCAAAGCTTCTTCATACATTCGCGATTGCATATCGGTGCGTCAGTAAGTAACAAACACAGTGCGTTCCAAGTGTGTCCATCCCGCCCATTCTACACTCTAAGTTAAACTTTAGATCCTCGTTTTAAAGCCACGTACACATATTTCATCGCCGGCTTGTTGTGATTCCGAAAGTCAAGAACGAACGGGATTAACAAGCTTTTATGCAATTTTGCAACACACACAACAGCAACGACACCCGCGCACTGTCAACTCAAACAAAATCTGTCTCTCTCTCTCTCTCTCTCTGTCTTTCTCTCGTTTACAGTAGAAGATAGTTGTCCAAGCCAGAGCCAAGAAGCTACGAAAAGAAAATGAGCCTTGCATTGTATTAAATATTGCATTTTGTGAAGAGATTTCCACAGTATATGCTTCGTATGAACTTTTAGTTCTTCAGTCAAATCGACACACGCACCATTATCACGAGAAAAGCAACTAACTTGTCGCCTAGCAACGGTGCACTATCCCGAACGAACTCAGTGCAAAGAAGCATCCAAAGATGAACATTCGGGAATAAAATTTCCAAACTGTCGACTGTCGACGGAGTAGCTAGCTCCGCTGTGTCCGATTTGTGGCAGAAAACGTCTGTCAATTTATTGAACGGTAAACGATAAAAGATGGGGATAAAAAAACAACTGTCGGCCACACTATCTTGATTCCTGATCGACCTGTGTCTCTGTAATGCGTCGTGTGTGTCTCATAAGTCTAATAAAATAAGCTCAAAAAGCAATTACGACTCCTTACGAAACAGGAGCCCCGAACTGAGTTCTGCAGGGAACCTTTGGACTCATATGTCCACAACGCGACTATCTGCTCCTTTCGTTACGACTTGCATTCGATTCCCGGATGGTGGCCTAAAAATGCACACACACATTTTCCAATCGTTTAGGTCAATTATTACAATTCACAATGATTTCGAGGACATGTTAGTGTTCTAAAATGTTCATTTTATGGCGCAGAAATTAAAAGAACCCTCAACCCGTCCTATTCTATCGAAACACGTGTCATCCCCGCAAGACGTTTGGTCGCCGCCATTTTCGAACACGACACAAACCACGAAGCAGTGGTTCCCATGCAAAATCATACTACAACCCTGACTGGCTGACTTTGCCCCTAATGCTTTCTAACTTTTTGGAGCTTACTTTTCGAAGTTAAATTTACGTCACAACTGTGTGTCGCTCGTCGGTCATTGGTCACCTTCAAGAGAGTATTGATTGACTATCATGTACCATTACCCTAAAATGTCCCTCTTTCGCACCGTGCACGAAGGAACAATCTTCCTCATCAAGTGAAAGATGCTCTCTCTCCCTGGTTGCTGTCGGTTATTTTCTGTGAAAATAAAAACAAAATTGTCACAAGCAGTGGGGTGCCTGCAAAGCACTTTGTTGGCATCGATCGGATCAAGTCGGAACCGGTGGTCATTCTCCCGTCTCTGCCGTTCCGTCGTCGTGTACCGTGGAAGAAGCTGAACGCAGTGATTGAATGAACGAGACAATCATTGCTGCCGCGGCTACAGATGCTGCTGTCACAAGCGCGGATCGGTTAAACCGCATTACTACACCGCCGCATCGGACTGTGGTCCTCCACGATTATCACTTACCACTGGCGTTAACGAGATTGTTACTATTACTGTTGGTGGTGTTACTGCCGGTGCTGCTGCTATTGCTACCCACTGCTGCTGCTGCAACACTTGCCGGCGCACCGCTAACGCCCGTAGGCTCACCCACCGCCGCCATCGAGGAGGACGACGCCGACGTCAAGCTCGACGGTACATCTAGCGAACTGTTATTGCTATTGTTGCTACTATTGCTACTATTGTTTCCGTTGTTGTTGGCGCTGTTGGCATTATTGTTGCTCTTACTCACACCGCTACTACTGCTGGCGCTACTGCTGCTGCTGCTACTGGTGCTGTTGTCCCGATCCAGACTGGCCGGCGCGTGATCGATTGGTGGCGGCAGACTGATTATGGTGCTAGGATTAAGGTTGTTGTTGTTGTTGTTGTTGCTGGCCACTCCCAGTGTCCCACCACTGCCCGTTACCGACGACGGTCCGGACGAGGTGGTGTTGTAGTCGAGCGTAAAGTTTGAGTTGCGTGTCATGTCTTCCATCGAAGCCTCGGGACAATCGAGACCACCGTGCTTCTGGGAGCCACAGTTGTAACAAGAGGCCGCCCCGGTTCCAAAGGCTGTCCCGACCAACGGTAACGTCGGTGTGGTGACACCATATTCAGTGCCAGTCCCCTTGGCTGGTAACAAACCAAGTGAGCTGACGACCGCTTGCTGCGAGGTGGCCACCGCCACCGACGGTTGTGACGGGGATGATCGTAAATTGGGAAGGGACGTTTGAGTGCTGGCCGTCGAGCTGGCCGGTCCAGGACCAGGCGGAGGAGGCGTCGGGAGGAACGGTAAAGAACTCGGTGGCACCGTGGCCCCAGCAGGCGGATGATAGTGGTACACTATGCCTTCGTGTGTGCTTTGCTGCATCGCCGGTGGGTAGGGCGCTGGCCGGAACGAGTTACCGTGCGGGAGAGTGGCCGTCGTTAGCTGCCGGTGTTGCTGCACCAGGTGAGACGCAGTGGACACCGTTTGGTAGCCGGTGGCACCGCCTGCATACGGACCGGTGGCAAACGGCTGCGTACTGAACAGCAGACCCGTTCCGGTCGAACCGGGCGGAGGTGGCGGTGCGGCAGCAGCAGGACTAATCAGAAGCGGACCGGACACAACGCTACTACCGCTGGCGCCATTGTTGCCATTGCTGCTCATCGCAGCACCATTAACCGTGCCGGTAATGAGAAAATTTTGACCCACGCTTGTCACCATTTGATCCCCTCCCGCAAACTGTTGCTGCTGCTGGTGCTGAGAGTAGTTCAGCTTCTCCAGCCGCCCATTAACGTTGCGCATGTTGGACCGATTGGAAGAACGAGCGTGCAGCACACCACCGCCTCCGCCGCCGCCGCCAGCACTCACGGACACCATGCCCGGTGTTTCCGGTGGCGAGACATCGGATCCGATCGAACTGCCCGAATCGCTGCCGGTCGACTTTGACTGATGATTTATGATGTCCCTGTCCCTCAGCGAAGGATAGTTCCCACTTCCTCCGCTGGTACCGTCACCCCGTTGGGAATGATGTTGTTGCTGCTGCTGCTGCTGCTGATGGTGATATGGCGGTAGCTGACTAACGTAGCTTTGCTTTGACGGCCGGGGCAGTGTGCTGTGTGTCGGCCGCATACCATTCCGCACTTGCATCTGGCTCATCATCAACATTGTCTGGTCCTGTAAATACACATCAAACTGGGCTCTCAGTTCCGCCTGCAGCAATCTGGAGCCGTCAAATTGTACTACCTCGTCGACAGTCTTTAAACTCTGCATCTGCACTTGGCTTTGCTGTTGTTGCTGTTGCTGTTGGTCGTTTTGTTGGTTCCGGCTAATTCGGTGTTGCACGCTGTTAGGATGAATCCGCGTCGGACTTGCGGTCCGGCTGTGTATCGGTGAGGAGGGATTGCTCAAATGCGGTGAAGACGCCGGAGGTGGGTGGGATAACTGTGGGCCGGGTACATCGAAAGGAAACACCTTGTTAGACGAGGATCCCCCCTTTGGAAATGAAATGTCATCGCTCACCTGTTGATAAACGGATTGTGCCCACCGGGCAGGCACGCCTGTGGCAAGTGAACCGGGAGGCGGAATCGTGAAATCGTGTTGCAGTGGCAACTGCG
The DNA here is from genome assembly GCF_943734635.1 of Anopheles cruzii. Taxonomy (NCBI): domain Eukaryota; kingdom Metazoa; phylum Arthropoda; class Insecta; order Diptera; family Culicidae; genus Anopheles; species Anopheles cruzii. The sequence continues at coordinate 79,929,173 of NC_069145.1, forward strand.
TCGGCTGGGGCAATGGCTCCATATAATGGGTCGTCAGCGAGCCATCGTTTGTGATCATCTGCGGAGAAGAAAAAAACGGCAAATCACGCAAAATCAATATTCACTCCGTCAGAGGCCTCGAGACATCCCACAATCCGATGCCGAAGAGCAATGGCCATTCTAAATCATTCGTGTTTCGCATCTTGAATGAGACGATGAGATCTCCACTGATCTCCAGCGATCTCTGGAACTATGATATCGCGAATACTACACGAACGGAGTGCCATTAAAGAGCCATTGATAAGACTGCGTGATCGATTTGACTTTTGACCTCATTGACAATCGCGGTCTATGATCATTGGAAAAGACGGATTGCATCTGCAAAAACTGAAGGGGGATCTGTTTGATTACCTGTGTCAAACCGGGTTGTCCTAGGTAGCTGAGAGCGATCGTGGTGGTCGCTCCACTTTGCGGCGCAAGTTGCATTGACATCGGAGCGTTCGGGGTCAGTGCTGGGTGCAGGGTGGCCGTTCCCGGTGCTGGCGGTGGCGTCGAATTTGGCAGGTGCACCGGTTGGTGCTGTTGCTGTTGCTGCTGCTGAATGGGCGACTGCTGCGGACTGTTGCTATGCAACGAATCCATTGACTGGTGCCGCGATTGCTGCTGTTGCTGGTGATGCTGATGCTGAGTAACTGGCTGCTGGTGCTGGTGATGCGATGGCTGATGCTGGTGCTCAAGCGAATCTTCTCGTGAGTCCTGCTGCTGATATGACCGCTGCGCAGGCTTTGGCTCACAGGATTTCAGCTTGGTGAAAATCTCACCACAATGCAGTCGCTGCTCGAACGAAAACACCGGATGGTTGGTGGCCATTGTGTACACGAGCAGCAGCTCCTGCAAGACGTCCTCCTCGAACAACCGCTGCAGGTCACCACGGGCGCCCCAGCCTTCGAGCGTTTTGAACAGCTCGTTGGCGTACGTGTGGTTGCACGTGCGGAAGAGCGCCAAGAAGAGGGCCATTTTGCGCCGGATCCGCCGGTCCGTCGGCTCTCCTGAGGCGATGTCCGCTATGAACTCCTGGGGGTTGTTCACCTTCAGTTCGGCCCCCCGTAGCTCCGGTGCGTCACGCCGGCCCAGCTCCTCCAGGTATGTCCCGAGGAAGCGGAGCTCGAACGGAAGGCACATGTTTAACAGGACGCACATGGTATCTATCCTATTGTAACTCTTCAGATCTCTGAACCAATTGACGACGTCCTCCTTACAAATCATTTCCAGCAACACATTTGATTCTACTCGCAGGGGGGGTGGGGTCGGTATTGCTGCCTTTTCAGTACTCGCTACCTGCCTCCGGTCCCAGGGCTCGAAATGGTCGTTGTCGTCACTCAACGCAGGTTGTGGTTGGTCCACTGCGCTCCGGAATCGTACGATTTCTGCGATCCGCTCCCAATACTGTTTGCAATGTACAGAGCGAGACGCTTGTCTCCGATGGGATCGCTGGATAGACCGCCGAGCGCTGGCTTACTTTCTGAAAAAGTACAAAACTTGCGACCGGCCAAGGCTGGCGCGCGCGTTGGCGAAGAGGATCCTCCTACGGTGCAGACAAAACTATGCTGAATGTCGCGTAGTGCAGTTTCGGCATAGGGGCCATTCTTGTGGCTTGCATTTGCGGGCCCCTCTCAGTGACCGAACCGAACACAGAATGATTGTTTTTATTCTCTCTACCTGGCCGATTGAGACGATTGATTCGCGGTCTGTCGCGCCTTCATGGAATACGATGCTTAGCGTTGTGCTCTTTTCGCGGCGTCGATAGCCTTCGCTCCATTTACACACAAAAAGCGCGTACGATCACACGAGCGAGGGAGCGCGCGTCCGTGCGAACGTTCTAACACACGTCCAAGTAAACGGGGAACAGGCGCACGCACACACACGTACACGCGGGAAACGCGTGCAGCATACGAACACGTTAGCAGCGCTCGCCGCCACAGAGTGCACTTTACAATTGTGCGTACCGATCACCGAACGTGGGTATACGTTAAAAGATATCAACAAAGTTCCACACGGTTCCAAAGCCCCCCGACGGGTTGCGGTCGATGACGAATTGCCCGGTGAAGCCACCGGCGCAGGATCTTAACTCTGGAGGGTGAATCGCAAGGCAGGTGGTGTCATAGCCCAGCGAGAGGGTTGAGCGAGTGAAAACGTTCTCTTCTTTATCCGAATGAGCAACCGATTTTTTTTATTGTGACACACTTGCGCCAAATTATACGAAACTCAATTCTTTACTTCGTTCTTGCCTATCTTGCGAAACCATCATTTACGGAGAAATGGTCAAACACGCCAATATCCCTCAATGCGATACACACGAGAGAGAGCGCGTGGCGGTGGTTATGTTGGTGCAGTTTTATTTCACTTTTTGATGACACTGGCTCTTCTCAGGGGGTCCTCGCAACCACTGCGCTCGGGGAAAATAAATCTTTGGGAAAAAATCAACCACACGAATGCACACACACAAACACACGACACAGTACAAACGCACAGGGATACAGAATCTATGCACAGTCAATGGAGTCCGTAGGCACCATCGTGGGGCCAATATTCGGATACCGGAAGAGGACAAAGGATCGGCCTTCTAACACACGGGGGGGTGGAAACACCCACTATGTTTTTTTCTGGCTTTGCCGTGGCCAGTTCAGCTGCGGGTGTTGCACAAAAGACGGCACCCTTGGGCCCCGTCGCGCTAGTTGTCAAAATGTGGCAAAGGTTGGGCTACTGCGATCTTTCGCAGCAATCGGGGCAAAATCGATGCACGGTTGCACGGCGTTTACTTTTTCGCTTATCGCTAATCACTGACTTTTCCTGAATCGGTCCCGAGCCCTCACTGACCGTCCACACGACGACTTTCGAGGTTCCGAACGCACCGCCCTAGTGCCCCTGCTGCTTCCGCTGTTGATGACGAATGGTGTTTTTTTCTCTTCCTTCACTTATACCAATGTCAACGACTCGCCAGTTCCGCTCCTGGCCTGGCGTGTGACCCGCTATTTTCGCACTCGTCTTGGGGCACTCGGTTTATGGCGAATAGTCTTTGGAGTCCCGTTGGTCGCCGCTTTTCTCAAACAGAAAAGTGGCCGCCGCTGGTCGTCGAAGAAGTTTCCCAAGCTCGCGGGGCTCTGTCGCGGCACGGCTCACCTCTTTCACGTTGCGTTGCATTCGGCGTTACGCGCATTTGGTGCACGCAATTTCTTTTTCCTGTTTCCCTGTGCTAAACAGTCGGAAAACTCGTAGATCGCAGATCCAACAATCGTCAACAACCTTGGGTGACACACAATGGGCGACCAGAAAAAACGCAGCACGGCGACGAGAAATGTCTCGGATAATTTTTCCCTTTTTCTCTCTGCTTGCCTCTCTTTTGCGGTGTCCCTACCGTTCGCACTTTGCCTTATTCAACCAATACCGTGCGCTATAGCCTTTTTCAGCCGACCGACAGCCCGACTGCCCGATTCACAGCCGCGAGAGACCGATTCTGACGCTAGCTTGAATTGAATGTTGCACAGCACAGTTTGCTTGTCGACTGTCATTTTGACAACAGCATTTGCTCTATACGAGAAACGCTTTTGAAAACTATGCACCAAAAACAATAGATCTGCGGTACAACCAAACTTTACAAACGGTTTACATATTCAATGTCGACTGTAAATTAAATGTACTATCGCTATAGATGCTAGAAAGAAATTGAACCTTGCAAGAAATATTATTTAAGTTACTCTTCATGTTTTCACTTTTCGAATTAATGCTGTTTACAGCGGAGTTCCATAGACACCACCCGAATCTTTACGGGATCACGTAAACAAAACGACTAACAAAATATAAGGCTAGGTCAATGAGTACCATTATTTATTTCTCGCGAAACATTTGCAATTTCGGGGTAGCAAAGGGAAAAAGCAAACAGATTACATTAGGGTGAACCGGCGACTGGGCACAACACATTGGCGCTTCCTGTACCTGTCCCCGTTTAGAATCCGTCATCATCCTCTTCGGCCATCTCCTTGGCCAACTCGAGGTCCTGTTGCTCACGTTCCCTTCTTTCCTCGGCACTCTCAAGCTCCTTGCCGTACGACTTGGGTGGGTATCGCATCGCTTTCACGCTTTGGTTGTGCAGATCCAAGCAGAAAGAAATACGCTGATGGAAGGCGAGCTGCGGTTCGCGCGTGGAATAGATGTCAGTGCTTTCCTTGCTGCGCATGTAGCCTTTCTCGGGGTCGAGCGTAGCCTCGATGACACCGTCGCGGATCGCCTTTGCCACAATGAATTCGGCATCCTCGGGCGAATCGAGGCCAAGCTTTCGTGCGATATCCTGCGGGCTGATGCGTGAGTAGGCCAAACCGATCGAACGGATAGCGGTCTTGATCACGTTGTGTCGGAGACGTATGATCAGTGTAAAGGTGTGGTCTTGGCGGAACTGTTCGCCAAAGTTTTCAAGCACCTCTCCAAAACGCTGCAGGTTTCCCAATCGGACGGCCTGCGTAAGCTGGAAGTACGGTCCAAGTGAACGGCGTAGTGCCGCCTGCCGGAATACCTTACGCTCGGGAATATCGCCCAGCAGCAGCTCCACGACGATCACCAGCTTCTGTACAGTCTGTCGAAAGCCAACGGCCGCCTGTTGAGGCGCTTTGCGTAGCGCTTGCACCAGCTGCTTGTGGGCCACACTGTACTCTAGCTTGGCTGCCTTAATTCGCCCGAGATAGTACAGGAAACGTGCCCATTCATTGTTGCTGGCCGTTTCCGGAAATACCGACTTGTTCACCAGCTTATCCGCTTGATCGTACAGATAATAGTGGAGATAGTTGCGCAGCAGACAGTTTATCAGCACCGCTTGGCCTTCGAAATCGTTCCGCAAAGTGGCCGTACGCAGCCGGGAGTGCAAAAACGCACGGATGCTCTCCAGATTGCCGTTCAGTTCGGCTACGCGCGAGTGATAATAGTAGCATTTGGCCGCAATCAGATCCAACGAGCGGCGATTTTGTCCCACAATCTTCGTAATCAGATCCTGCGAGCATTTGGTTGCCTTTGGCAGCTCATTTTTGTCCAATAGCCGCACCAGCAGCAACAAATGGAAGTACACATCGACCTCCGGCACGGGACTCTTGATTGCCGCCCGCGGACGCGGAAGCTCTGGCTCCTGTGCCCCAGCCGGATAGTCCTCGATGTATGCCATAATGCCGTCCCTTTCCGATCCGGCCGGATACAGTTGCACCGCCAGCGAGCGGACGACTACGAGGCCCAGCTTCTTGCGGGTCGTAGGAAGTGATCGCAATACGCGCAGAATGAACCGTGGCTCCTTGCTTACGACCGCCTTGTCGATCTGTCGGGCATGGTCACGAATCTCCTGGACTGCTAGCAACTCTGCGTCTTTCTTCGCTGCCTCCGCATCCTCGGCACTCTCCATCTCTACGTCCACGATGGGCTGGCTGTCGGCAGACGACGTTGTTGCCGCTTGGGTCACCATTCTGATGGTCGACGAATGAGTACACGCGACTTGTGGGAAACGATTTACTATCACCGAACCGATCGGAAGGTTTGCCGGACTATTTTCGTAGTTTTGTACGATCTTTAACCCAACACTGACGATGATGAAGAACGATTCTTTCTGTGTTTTGTGTCGATGGACACTGAACCGAACGAGGTTTGTGTCGAGTCATGGATTTTCGAGCAGTCGTTGACAACGGCGCACGCTGCGTTTACAACACGGCGGAGTTGTTACTTAACGGACCAGATATCCATTCTTAGTTGGGGCTTCAAGAATGAGCCGAGCCTGAAAGAGTTGTATGCCGACAAAGGCTTTTCTTTTGTGCAGTACAGTAAAATTAATTTTCACAGCATCATTGGTTGTAAATTTTTTTGGTTAGTTCGGAATCAGACATGAAGAAAATTGGGTTGACAGTCTGTTAGGATTACAGTGAGTAATCAGATTAACCGCGGATTGATTAGTAGGAGTGTTGCTGTGTTTCACTAATGAATGAATGTTTTGCATTTCTAGGTTTAGCGCAGAAAAATCGTTACAGAGGAATACTTTGAAGTGGCTAAAAAGTTTTCCTTTAAAAAGTAACAAAATTTCAAATAATTTGGCTTCTTATTCACATCGTTGTGTGAATCATCGCACTTATCAAATCCTTCAATGAATGCTATCGAAAAGGCTTTTCAGCAGGTCGTTTATTAAAATCGATGTTTTCTATGAGTAAGCGAATGACGTTGACGGCTACTGTCAAAATCAGTGTGTTTACAGAAACGAATTAATAGGCAAATTTACGAACTAATCAGTCGGCTTTTGGGAATCTATTTATTTGCCAAAAATAGTCTTCCTGCCAGTATCCGCTTGCCTATAAACATGTGGTCTGATACGCTGCTAATCGTCTTTATCTCGATTTTCACTGCACTATTGGGCGAAGGTAAAGTTAATTGAATACACGCATCGTGCATTAAAGAACTCAAGGCAATGCATTAAGGAAGTCAATTTTCATTTTAGGTCTCACATGGGTCCTGGTTTATCGCACGGAAAAGTACCAGAAACTGAAGGGCGAAGTAGAAAAACAAAGCAAGAAATGTTCGTGTTCCACACTTTCGTACTCAATGATTTTTAAAACCTTCGCATATTTATCGCCCAATCGCTCGATTGTTTTATTGCAGTGGAGAAACGTAAAGAAACGCTTGGAGAGTCGTTGGACAAGAGCCACAAGAAGAAAATTGAACGGGATGAAGAAAAACTGAAGAACAACAACCGTGATCTGTCGCTAGTCAAAATGAAATCGATGTTTGCTATCGGTTTTGCCTTCACCGCCCTGCTCAGCATGTTCAATAGCATGTAAGCAGCTGTTGTGCTCCCCAAAACGTCTATCAATTCTTAATTTCTTGACCACCTTTCCTTCAGCTTCGACGGCCGAATTGTGGCCCGTCTTCCGTTCCTGCCGATTTCCTGGATCCAGGGACTGAGCCACCGAAATCTGCCCGGCGATGACTACACGGAATGCTCCTTTATTTTCCTGTACATCCTCTGCACGATGTCGATTCGACAGAACATACAAAAAATGCTTGGCTTTGCACCATCGCGGGCTGCAAGCAAGCAAGCTGGAGGTCTCTTCGGACCCACTCCAGGACAATTTAAGTAAGGCAGCCGCCCTCTGAAAAGCCTGTTTTTAGTGTATAAGATTTGCTCGCACTCCCATGTTACATCGCCGTGACGTCAGGAAAAGCGATCGGGCCCGGCTTACTCGATTACGATAGATACTCTTGTGCGATACTGCTCTAGCTGCCGGTACACCTTGTTTGTCGTTAGATGAGATAAAGACCTGTAATAAATTGGTTCAAAAATCTAATCGATAGCCATGTGTTTTGTTTAACCAACGTTGTAGATGTATTAACAGTAGAACGACTAGAAAATGTTCGCTTCGTACATCGGTTGATCGATGATAATTCGATCGAAACCAAACCGAGTCAAATCGATCGTCCGAAACCCTCCATCGATGATCATCTCCGAAACGGCCCGTCCCACGGCCGGAGTTTGTTGGATGCCTGGAGTTGAAATAGAAAACAATCAACGCTTTCAACATTTTCTGCCAGGGAGCAGCAATCGCTCGTCCACTTACCATGTCCACTAAAGCCAGTAGCAATGTACAGGTTGTTATAGTACGGATGTGGTCCGACGATCCCGTTTTCATCGAAGGTATTGAACTCGTAATATCCAGCCCAAGAATTTTTCACTTTGATCGCCTCAAAGCTCGGCACCAGATGGGCCAGATTGGGCCAGACGGTCTTCTCGAAGAACCCGTGGTCAACATCCAGCGTATCGACGGGAGGTTCCTCGTCCGGTAGCGGACTCTTACCGCCCAGATAGTTTCCGCCGAGTCCGTCACGCCGGAAGTACGTTCCACTCGGGTCAATCGTAAGGGGCGTGTTGATGCCCGGCCCCTGATCATTCTCGCATTGAAACACATAAACGAACCGCTTTCTCGGTTCCACCGGAAGCGGAACTGACAGCATGCCTTTGCCGGTTCCGATCCGAGCCATCCGTGCCACGGCGCCAGACTGTGCTCCGGCTGCGATGATGGCAATGGCAAACTTCACCTCACGCATTTCGCCGTCCTTCATCTTCAGATATGCCCGGTCGATGCCCTCGTACGAACCCTCTTCGATTCCATCGGCCAAAATATCCGGCTGTTGGCGGAACCCGAAACCGACCATCTCCGCTTCCACATAGTGAGCCCCGTACTCGATGGCCCGTTTCTTGAATCCGGACAGCAACGCCCACGGATCAAACCAGCCCTCTTTCTCCAGTCCGTGGCATCCCAAGGCGATGCCTTCGGTGTTCATCCAGGGAAACCTTTGCTTCAATCGGGTTGCGGTAAGCAGTTCGTTCTTGGCACCGAGCGTGTTCTGTAGCTTCGAATTTTCCATCAGCTGCTCCGCCCCGGCCTCGCTCGCCAGCAGAAGGTAGCCGTAGGGCGTGAAATTCAAATCGACTTCAGGGCCAAGGTACTCGTTACTGTGGCGCATAAAGTCCGCCCCGTACAGACTCATTTGTATGTTCTCCACGATTGAAAACTGTTGTCTCAGCCCTCCGACCGATAGGCAGGTCGACGCCTGACCATACGTCGCATCCTTTTCCACCACCACCACATTGAGGCCATCGCGGGCACGTTTCTTCAGCCAGTAAGCGATCGAGGAACCAACTCCGCCGCCACCGATCACAAGGACGTCACAGTGCGACTGAAAGTTGTCCCTCCGGTACCGCTCGAGATAGTTTTCGATCGATTCTTCCGAAGATCCTTTGGAAGCACTCTTGGGCAGGATGAACTTTTTGACCCGTTGCATATCATTGCCAAGCAGTTTGAGCGTCCGCGATATCGGATTGTCCTGGTTTGCTTCCACCCGTTCGGCGAAACTCTTGTCATTGTTTTTGTTTGAGGATGAACTGTACAAACGCGAGGTTGAACACGAGTTTGACCGCTCTGCTCGGCGCAGAAGGCCTAGCTTTGTGGAACGCCGTTGCAACGCACGAAACATAATAACCTCGGACTACTTTCCACAATAGAACGTTCGCAATTGACAAGCTATGACTTCAACCGTGCAATTTTACCGACGACATGCACTTATCTTATCACTATGAAGCTTAATGAATTGGCTTCTATTTGTCCATCTGGAGAGGCGCCAATTGTTTGCGTCTCAGCAGATACTAATATTATTCCGTCGCAGTGTGAGAAACGTGTGGCAGATAACAGTAAGCTGTTCGAAACGGGATAAATGCTAACTTTTTCAATTCATCTTTCTCGATCCCGACTAAATGCCGGCCTGATTTGTTTATGTTACTTAACCACAACACGGCTGTTTATATAAGCTGTCACAATGTTGACGATTTTTAGCTAGATAATTTAATGTAGGCAACAATTACGCCCGAGTGTGAATAACACAAAAAATGATATTATACCGCGTCGCAAGTGTGTCGCGGAACAAAACAAGCATGTTAAAGCATTTATTTTTATTTTCCAGTTTTGCAAATACGATTTTTGAAATTGATTTGAGCTGCCCTAATCTAAGGATGAGATTTTGTGAAAAAATTGAATTGTTTACGTTCTATTTTTAAATATACCAGCGGATTTCGCTCATTTTTATCATAACTTTGATTCTAACAAAATTAACTGTCCAAAATCGACATTTTCGAAGCAAAAAGGTCTTTTCCGGGCTGACATCGCACAGTCGAGCAGTTTGTTTATAGCTTTCGAGCAGCATTATCGCGTACCCGTTTCGAAGAAGCATTCGAGCAGAAGGTTAAGACACATTTTCCATGAAGTTTGGCGGTGCCGTGAAGAAAATTGTGGTTTGCGATTGATTGGAAAACTGAACACTATCTCGGTTGTTTCCTCCGGAAAACCGTTTATTGTTGGATGCGCAACCACGGCGGTTCGATACATTGAGTGGAAATAAGCCAAACAACAGTGCAGGGAAACGCTTTTGAGGAGAAGGTAATTTCGCGTCGCACGCATCGGCGAGGTTTGCGTTGCATGGCCGCCGGTGGCAGCATTTTCGTGCCTACCAAGAGCCAAACATTGTCGAAAATGCAAATGCATAGTTTGACAGCCAAACGCAGCTTAATAACTTTGTTTTAATTCGATTGTCGTAGTGATGCGTCGTAAGGCGAGTGCCAGTGTAAGCACACCGGAAAAGGCTACTCCGCGCCGGTCAACCAGGGGTCGGGGTCGCCGATCCCCATCGAAAAGTCCCGAGCCGGAACCGGAGCCGGATGTTCGGGAGTACGCTGCTGCACAGGATGATAGAAATAATAGCAGCTCCGACGATGAAGGCACCTCCCGGAGAGGTGCTACCGGAAAGGGTCGTGGGCGCAGCAGTGGCACACCACGACGTAAAGTCGAAGAGCGTCCACCGTCTCGAGGTCGCCGCACTAGCCGTCGTGAAAAGGAGACACACGAACCGGTAGGCGAGGAGCAAACCGATGAAAACGGTGGCGACAATCCGGATCAGGAAGAAGTGGCACAAAAGCTACCGGATGTGGCGATGGAAGCTATACCCGAAGAGGTACCACAAGAAGAGGAGAAGCAACAACAACAGTCGACAGATCCGGTTCCGGAGGGCAGCCCCGAAAGACAGCGGCAGACAGTAGAGCAACACGACGAGCCGGACGCTGTTCGTGAATCTAAGCGCGAGGAAAGCGAAGAGGAAGCTCCAAGTGTGGAGGAGAAGGCATCGGCAGCCGAAGAAAAGGTAAGTCATAGAAATGGAGATGAAGATGATGGTGGCGAAGGTGACGACGGCAAGCAGGCAGATTCACGGGACGCAGATGATGATAGCAAAGAGATCGTTAACAATCGTTCTCGAACAAGGCAAGAAAGCGATTCCGAAGAAAGTGGCCAAGATGATGAAGGTGGTCACCAAGAGCACAGGAGTGCCAAGGAGTCAACACCGGACCACCGGCACAGTGCGATGGAACATACTGCCGACGAATCGGCGAACGCAGAGCATGATGATGCAGCAGTTGCTTCGGGTGAAGAGAAGTCGATCGCAGTGTCTGCGGCTGAACAGAAAGAACCGAAGCACCAGGAAGAGGTTGCCAATGAAACGGCTACCGGTTGTTTGTCGCAGCAAGCTACGACTCAGCCGCAACCGCGCCGTAGAGCTCGGTTCAGCTCACGTCCGAACGATGAACCATCGGTGCCAGTGGTGACCACGGCTTCCACTGAAGCAACGGTGGAACCTGTGGCGGTGGCACAGGCCGAAGATGAACTGGAGGCGGGAGAAATCAAAGACAACGACAACAGCATGTCGGAGGCAAATGTTGACGATATGACGAAGGAGCAATCGCCTAAACCGAAGCCGTTGCAGCGTAAGCGCCGTTGGTTGTCGTCCAAGAGCGGAGACACTAAGCCCGCGGTCATCACTATATCAACCGATTCGCTGAAAAGTATCATCTCGGACGTGAAACCGGTTCCGCTTGCTGACGTAAAGCTTGAGTCTTCTTCCGAAACTGAGGCCGGCGCAGATGGCGCAGCAAGCACGGAGGAAGACGATAAAGAGAAAGAAGTTGGCAAGCGTCCTGCGCAGCCACCGGCCCGACGACGCGTTTCGCAATCGGTTGAAATGGAAAACGTTGCCATGGAAACGGACAGCACAAGCACCGAACCGGTGCTACCGAAGCAGAAGGCGCCGGTTGGCGAAAAGATAGCGCTCACACGCAAAATCAGCATCGTGAGCGATGACGGTAGCGTGCCGGTGGGGGGAGCGGTGGCGGCCAACCTCAGTGTACGGCCTCCAAGCCCGGCCAAGCATCACACGAGCAATATTCTGTACATTACGAACCTGGTGCGTCCGTTTACGGTACTGCAACTGAAGGGACTGTTGTTGCGCACTGGAAAGATCGTAGAAAATGGCTTCTGGATCGACAAGATCAAGTCAAAGTGCTACGTGAAGTACGAAACGGAAGAGTAAGTGTCCCCCGAACGGGTGAGGAGGGTAAATAACTGCTAACCTTTTGGCTAATTTTACCTTTCTATGCACCTCCAGTGAAGCTACGGAAACACGGCACGCACTGCACGGCATCCGCTGGCCGGTTTCAAATCCAAAGTGTTTGCTGGTGGATTTCGGCAGCGAGGAAGCGATGGACAAAGCTATCCTTTCTACGCTGGAAGATGGCGCCATTCGTGCGACGGTGGAGGGAGTGAAGAATAGTAAGGAGTTTGGTTGGCTTCGTGATGCGTCCAAGAAGGATGAGGTAAAACCGACCGCGACCCAGAAACCGGGAGACCGATCTCCGTAATCCAACCGCACTATTTACCATTCAGCAGGAAGTACCGGCACGGCCCGTGCGCGAGTGGGATCTGGGAAAGAAGGATGCGTTCGACCCGGAACGGGATCGGGAAGGAAGGGGACGCGATCGCGAATCCGGCACGCTGACGGACGAGCGACACCGGGAGAAGGGTGCAGAGCGGAACGAACGTGGTCGACTCGACGAGGGACGCGAACGGGGCAACAGGGCGGACGGTCTCGCTGGCGATCGTGGCGCGGACCGCAAACGTTCGTTGGAGCGTGAGTTTGGCCGCGAAAGAAGACGCAGCAGCAGCATGTCGCCAGGTATGTCTGGCGCAATAACTCGGGAATATGTAAAACCGATGGTTACAACCCTGCCTTTGGGGTCTTCATTTTCTCTCTCTGCTAGCGAGAAAGTTCAAGAAAAAGGAGAACGAGCCACCGATCAGGCTGTTGGATGATTTGTTCCGAAAAACAAAAACAGCGCCGTGCATCTACTGGTTGCCACTTACGACCGAACAGGTACGGACATCGTTAAGCTCCACAGCAAAACAAGCGAATTCTATTGGTACCATTTCCAGATTGCCGTCAAGGAAGAGCAACGTCGGAAGAACATGGCGGAGCACCAGCGCCGTTTGGAAGAGCAGCGCAAGCTGGAAGAAGAACGTGAACGCGAACGCAAGCGGGAACGGGAACGACGTGAACGGGAGCGGGACCGTGAGCGTGAGCGGGACCGTGAGCGGGACCGCGAGCGTGAGCGGGACCGGCGTCGCTCACGTTCCCGTGACCGCAGCCGCGACGACGGTGGACGTCGCCGGCACAGATAAGCACACATTTCAACAGAATTTTAAAACTTTTCCTTCTGGGCTCTGGGGCGCCATAGGGAGATTGCCGAAAGAGTGCAGGCGGATACGCATATCCGGCACTGCACTGGCTGGCGGTGAGTGCGGTGTGTCCTCGCTCCAAAAGGGTCTGCAAGCTGTGGGGTGTGTGAGAAGCGAACGAGCCGAACGCAGTCCTGTTTACTCTCGTTTGGCACTCTACACTCTTTTTGACACAGACTGATCCGATTCGATACTTTACGTAGGAGATATTGTTACAATATTTCCACTTCCCTTTGAATGAGTTGATTCAAAGAACCAACATTTGACAACTCTGCTAGATTCTTATGTACTGTAAATGGTTAATTTTGGATGTATAAACCTTTATTTTAATGCGGTTAGTGTGTGCAAGGTTGAGGTTGGCCGCTTAGTGTTGGAGCGAAGGACATTCTGCTTTTGCGCGAATTCTTTTTGGGTTCCTTGACCCACCCGAACAACACATGCACACTGTCCCCGATCGTGCCCTATACCTCTGTGTTTTGCTTGAACTCATTGTATGATAAGAATATTCTAGAGATTACATAAGATTTGGGCGGCTTTCCTTTTTTGTCGACCGGAAGCTGTCGGATCGTCACCATGATGATCAGCATGTCTGCGATACAAATCGCGAATGATAGCAGAAGTGTGGACAGCGGGAGAGAAAAGAGAATAACCAACGGATGGAGTAGTGAGATAATGAGAAGGCGTTGACCACTCCATTGTATTATAGGGCGATGGTGGTCGCAAAACAGCTTAAACATAAACCTTTTACAATGTGGCAGACAACACGAAGGAGCACCAATCCTGTTGCGAGAGAATTCCGTTTGGTGTGTGTCTGTGTGTGTGCTGCGAGGTTTACCGTACAGGAACTTCAATCGGGACGATATATCTTCGATAAATGCGTGCTGGCTGTAAAAATCCACTATATTTGATTGCATCGCAAAGTAAAACCATCATCAACACGATCACCAGCGGTAGTAGGCGGCTTCTAGAGTATCCAGGATGCACAGCAACGGAACAACGGGTACGTAGCAACCAACATGTGGGTACATAGCAACGATAAGCGAACGAACCTGTCTTCAATATTTTTTTCTGTTTTTATGTTTCTTTTCCCATGCACAGCGTGTCGGACCCATCCTTGGCCGTTGTTTGGGAGAGTTACTGGCGGCAATCACTATAGAGGAAAGACAGTGCGGAAGATGAATTTACAGAATGTCCAGGATGAACCTTTTTGGTAACAGACATGATCGCCAGTATCCCAGGTTAGCCCACGCCGATTCTTTTCGACCAACCACAAAAAAATGTGTTATAATAGGAACGATGCGATTGCCGAAGGTTGTTCAATGCACTATGACACACAGTATATTGCCTCCGCGGAGTGCATCTTGTGTTTGCCGTGTTCTTCAAAGCTACGGACCTATGGTTACTAGATTACCGCACACCACTTTCTTTCGCCGGAAGTAGTACCAGAAAATCCCAGCAAGCCAAGTGCATGCGTTGTGTGCTCCACGAAGAGTGTTTGATGATATTGGAGCAGATTGATGAATTGATGAATAAATAACAATTAACTTGTAACACATGATACAAATAAACAATACAAAACAACTACTGATTATCGGTCAGTGTAACATAAATTCTTTTCGTTGTAACTGAAATATTGATATTTTTGCATAACATCAATGGCAGTTCTTACACTGTGGGGTGCACTTGATTCCATCAAAGCCGCAGCGGCAACCGCCACTAGTGTCGCCTTTGCCGGCTGGTCCCCAGCGCGGTCCACGCGTTGCCCAGCATATCTCGGTTTTGCACATGGTGCACGTGATCCCGTCACAACCAGAAATCTTCGTTACCACAATCTACAGTGCGGAAGGCGTTATGATATAGAACGTCATACAAATAAATGATGGGATGAATCATTACCTTACAGGTTGGACATCTCATAGCAACACCCGTCTCGACCATCCGCTGCAGCATTGCTTCGCTGGTTTTGTCGTTCTTTGCCATATTCGGTTCGTGTATTGTCTATGTGAAACAACGAAACGTACAATAAAACGTTGAAAAATGGTCAACCAACACGGTCGATGGTGCGTACCCGACAAGCTACACAATTAACTTTCGTGCAAACTGGACACTTGAACTGGTCTACGGTGCCTTCCAAGATGCACCAACCGCGACAGTTTGGCTTTCGGCAGTGAAACGTGTTGCCGATCGAGGCTTCCGCCACCTGAATCGATTTGGCCAGATGCGCCTCGTACACTTCCTTGCTCACCAGAGCTTTGATTTCCCGTTGCTGGAAAGCATGAATAGACGATATGATTACAATTGATTAGACACTTTAAGTCGCTGCCTACTGATCCTTCCGTACCTGCAAGACACTTTCACAGCTGTACACGTTATCCCGATACGGGCAGCGTATTTCCACATCGTCGCTGTGTTGGATGGTGTCGACGAGGCACTCGCTACAGAACGAATGCAGACAATCCCGCAGCACGATACCCTCGTACGGCTGGACCGATCCGAAGCAGATCGGACACTCGATCGGTTCTTTGTTGGCAACCAAGACGTAATTTTCCAGCTCTAGCAGCTCGTCGTAACTGGTTTGTGGTACATTCTTCGAACCTGAGGGCTTAACAGGCAACGCCGACATCCTCCAGTTTCTCACGCCAACAGTTGTCCAATGGCCGCCGTAAGAGTGGTAAAGGTTGCAATTTTTCACCGCAACTAAATCAAGCTACTTTGATCTCGAACGTTGAACACCAAACATGCAAAAAATGTGCAAACCGCTTAGTACGAGTATATTCCGGAAAGTGACAGTTGATTATTCAAAACAAAAGCTCCGTTGTACCTGACAGGTTGGGCAGTTCAGGGCATCTCCCTTCTCGACCATCTCCTGCAGCATCGCTTTGGTGCGTCTTGCTTCTAAGTTAGTATCACAGTCACTGTTCATTCGGTCCTGGTACTGCTTACAGTCGAGTCCATCGTGTATGACCTGTGTGAAGAATTGTGCGCCGGAGCCGTTTAAAGAAGCGGAGCGGTCAACGGTTCAATTAGCTTTGCTTACCCGACAAGTTAAACAGTTGACGATCGTGCAAACTGGACACTTGAACTGGTTTACGTTGTCTTCGAAGATGCACCAACCGCGACAGTTGGGCGTTCGGCAGTGAAACGTGTTGTCGATCGTGCTTTCCGCTTGCTGGATCGATTTGGCCAGATGCGCCTCGTACAGTTCCTTGCTGACCAGCGCTTTGATTTCCCGTTGCTGCCAAGTAAGAGCCATTCATTAACATTCGAAATTCCCGATGATCGTACGATACACGCACCTGTATCACACTCTCACAGCTGTACACGGTATCACTGTACGGGCAGCGTATTTCCGCATCCTCGCCGTACTGGATGGTGCTGATCAGGCACTGCTTGCAGAACGAATGCAGACAATCCCGCAGCACGATACCCTCGTACGGCTGGAACGCTCCGAAGCAGATCGGACACTCGAACGGTTCGATGTTCGCGATCAGATCGGCATTGTCGAGGTTCACCAGTTCCGTGTAGTGGTTGGGCAACACTTCCGTGCCGTCCTCTGGCAGTGCGAGCCCATTGCGCCCGAAGCGCACATTCACGGCGGACTGCGTCCGCTCTGCGTGGCTCTGCTTCAGTAGCACCGCCCGCACGATCGGACTGGCCGTGCTGATGATCGGTCGTTCCGGTTTGCTGAGTCCGCTCGAGTTGGGATTAAAGTTATCCACCCCCCGGTACTGGCTGCGCGTAATGTTTGGGCTGCGGTGCGACGTGAAAGCCGTCATCACGATTCGGCTCTGCTCCGGCACCTGGATGTGCACCGGACGTACGAGATCCCCGGGCGTGGTGGTGGTGCGAGGTTTCGGAACTGGCGCAGGGCTAGGTAGCGCACCCGGCTGCGCGGACACCGCTTTACTTTCGTCCAGCAGAATGTTGAAAATCTCAGACGACTTGCGGTTCGCCGAGATTCGATTAAGATCGTTGCGCGTTTCTGGCGGAGGATTTCGCAGCTGAACCGTCGTAGTCGTCGTCGTCGTTTGGACTCGACCGGGACCGAGTGGTGGTTGTTCGTCCAGAAATCGTTTCAAATCTTCCGGCGTGACTGTGATGGACGGTTGCACTCTTCTGGCTGACGGTCGGGCCCCGGAACAGGCGGCGCAACCAGGCCGCTGAGGTTCGTTGATCAGTGTACACATCGGACACACCCATCCTTCTTGACTGGCTGGTTCCTCTAGAATTGGTTCTGGTTTCAGTTTACCCCTGGGTGCGGCCACCGGTAACGCGGCGGCACCTACAAAGACAGACAAGAACCATTACAGATCGCTCGGCGTGTGGCATACTCCGTGCGCGGACGCTTACCCAGAACCGTATCGTCATTCTGCGTATCCGAATGCTCTCCGTCGGATGACTCGGAAGACACGGACAGCAGTTTTGCTTCGGCTCTGCTGAAAGTTTGCTGCGGCATTGCTTGTCGATCGACAATCGCTTGTCCACCGGTGGGCGCCGGTTGAACCAGGTAAACGTGCAGAGTCTGATCGTTCGTCTGAATCCCGTAATCAAACAGAGTTTTGGCATCCTCCTCCAGCGGACGATCGTCCCAGCGCCAACGCTGCACCGCCACCGGTAGCTGATAGTCGTTGCAGAGCTTCTGCTTTAGCTGCCCCAAGGTACCGAAGGCGGCCATCTTCATGCGCAGCGGTCCCTTGTGAGACATCTTATCGTCGATGTAGACGTTCAGACTGCAACGAATAACCGATCAGGGACCGTTACATGCTCACATTACATGCTACTGCTTACCTAACATCAGTCAGACTGCCGTTGGAACCGCTTGAGCCTGGCCGTTCCGACCCGGCGCCCTGCGGAGACTGGCGAGTGACGGAAAGTGAGACCTTCATCTTTGCCAAATCCATCGCCAGCTCGGCCGCTCGATCGTGGGCACCGTCACCGATGGCCTGCTCTAGATTGCGGAGCAGCTTGTTCAGTGCTAGCGTACCCGTGCGGCCCATGTTGCTGCCCGGGTACCCGGCCAGAGCTAGGGTACTGCGGAACCGTTCGACGCCCTGTTGCGATCGCAACTGATCCGATATCAGTCGGACGCGTTCGTCGTGCTGTTGTTGCTTCTCGAGCAGTGACTTCCGGTGGCGATCCTGTAACCGCGGGGACAGCGGAATCGCACTCTCGCCCACTCGCTGCTGGTGCGTGGTACTGCGTGTGTACTGCTGCTCATCCATCGGCTCGTAGTGAATTCCCTGAATGTCGTTCGTCAGCACCAACGAAGGTCCACCGGCGGCGAAGGTTGCTGGCGGCGGTGGCGGCGGTTGACTAAGTTCGGCCACCGTTTCCGGAATCGTTCCGAACGGAGCAGCTCGCTGGTCCTGGTTCATGATCTTACCCTCAGTGTGCTCGATTGGCTCCGGGCCCAGTCTCGGGAATGATGTTTTCCGGATTGCCCCGGTGTTGGGAGACAACCCCGGTGCCAGTTCCCTCACAGTCAGGGGTTCCTTTTTCGTCCCCGGGTCCTCGATAGCGCCCGAGGTAGCCGGTGATTTGCGTGCCAATAGAGGACTTTCGCCCTTACGCCGCGGTAGTGGACTCAGGCTCTTCGTGCTGATCGGTATTCCGGAGGTCAGTCCATTCTTGCGCTGCACCAACGGAGAGTCTCGTTTCATGGTGCTGGTGGTGCTGGTGTTGGCGCTGCCACCCGTGCTCGTGTTGGCCGCTACCGGTGGCTTTTGAACCACGGGATACTTCTCCGCCAGAGCCTTCGCGTTCATCGCGCGGATCATCTCCCGTAGACGTTCTTTTTCCTTTTCGAGATCTTCCTGGTCTTGCTGCTCCTTCGGTTTGGCAGTGCCACGGTCCGTGTCCGGAGCCACTCCGAACCGCGCTATCCGGGCGTTCCGTATCTCTTCGATGTTCATCCGATGATTGCTTACGGTCACTGCACCGCCGTCCTCCGTTGGTTCTGGTGAAGCCAGCGGAGCAACGCTTCCCATGTCCCGTTCCATCGGTTTGCTCTCCTTAAGCTTCTGATCGTCAAATTTGTTGCTGCCGCCGGTGCCATTCTGATAGGCTTCGGGGATGGCGTTGAAATTACGGAACGATGTGCCGGCCGCCGCCGTGTCGCCCTGTCCACCGACGGCACGGCTCATCAAACTCTTGATGCCCATCTTCGGCGAGGCCAGCAGTTTCGTTTGGCCAAAGGGTGTCTTTCTCTGTGGCGGCGGCACCAGGACCGCGGCTCGATCATCTCCAGCGTTGGCCACACCGACCAGCAGCGTACCGTTCGTCGCCGGCCCTGGCGATGGTTTTGGCATAAAGTACTTCAGCACCTGTTCCGTCTTCTTGTCCCATGCGTCCCCACCCGTCGTCGTCGTCGTGGTGGGCCCAGTCTCACCGCTTACCTGGGGCTTCGCGCGGTGCGCATCGGGAATCGGACGCCTTAGGGGATGGTTCGGGTGTAGCGGTGGTTCTTCGAGGATGCTTAGCTTACTGTCGTACGGCTTAATCCGCTCGCAGGCCTCACAAATGATGCGCCAGTTCGGGTTCTCCAGTGTACAGTACGGGCACATCCACAGACCCAGCAGGTTCTTATCGCTTCCCGTTTTCGAGAGCTCGTTCTTCGGGCCAGTAACTTGGGGCGCCACGGTCGGTAAAGGCGAAGATTTCTTCGTGTCCTTCGCCGTGTTGCCCACCGGAACTGAGGTAGAAACCGTTGTGTCCGGAGGCGAGGAACTGGTTGAGGATGTTGTATCGACCGCCGGCGCCACTACCTTCTGTGGTTCCACCACACCAAAGAAGTCTCGCCGCGCCACGAACGTACTGCTGACCGTTACCTTGCCGACTGTCGGCACGATCGTTGCCTCAAACTTTGATATCAGTTCCTTGGTCGACTGCGGCTTCTCGGTGGCCCCGGCTCCGCTTCGATAGCTTTCGTTGTGTATAATCTCGGCCGCTTCCCGATCCAGCTCGCTGATGCTCGGAATGCCGATGGCGGATCGGCGCTTTTCCGCGTCCCGTTCCCGTCGCTTCGTGTCGTCCGACTTTTCGGTGATTCGAGAAAACAGATTAAACTTTCCTCCTCCGCCGAGCGAAGACGAAGGCGAACCTCCTCCGCCTTCGATCAACCCGGTAGCGACCAGCGAGTTCCGGCAGTAGCCAACCTCCGGCAGGTCAGCGTCACCAGAGTCCCCCTTCGAGGAGTGCTTCCGCTTGTCGATCGTTTTCAGAATGATGTCACGCTTAAAGGGCAGCGAACTTTCCTGATGCCGCATGCCCGAGATGGGACGCTTATACCACGGTCTCGGTGAGATCGGTGAAGTAGGTGTAGCGGCCGCTGTCGTTGGCGCCGGCGCTGGCCCTCGGGAGCTGGCGATCGCTTCCGCGTACAGGTAGTCGTGGATCGGCGACCGAGTTCCGTTCGTACGGCTAAACTGTTCCTCCATCTTCATCACATCGTCGCATGCATCTCGCCGCGGTGGCCCGGGAACCGCCTGAACCCGGCGGATATTGTCGATCAACTGTTGCTTCTGCTCCTCCGTCAGTCCGCCGGGTGGCGCGCGCTCCTCGGAGACCGGGGGCAGTGGCGACAGTGGTCGTATGAACGGCATGATGATCGGGTCCGGGTCGCCAAGCGGTGTCCGGGCAGGAAGTGGTCGTCCTTCGATGATCGCCTTGATCTCCCGGTCCTCCAGCAGACTCGTACTCGACGATGCTTCGTTGAGCGTTGGCGACGACGCCAACGGTGGTGCCGGTGCGGGTCGTTTTTTACGCGAGAGTGTCGATCCGGGCGACAGGGTTCCGCCGTAGTAGTTCGTCGACGTGGACGATCGGGTCAGCGTACCGCTACCGTGCGGGTCCAGGGTCAGAGGGGGCGGTGGGGGTGCTTTCCTCTTTCCCTTCACGTGCACGTACGCACCCGCTCGTCGATCCTTCGAGCTGTCACTTACCGTACGCCGATGTCGCCGGAAGTTGGGATCACCGACGTGCGGCTCGTCGTCCGTTGCGTCACTCCGTTCACAGGCCGTCGGTGCCGCCCCGGTGACCTTGCTGCAACCGGTCGGCAGACTAAGGTCCGCGTAGACCGCCCGCTGATTGGCGCGCGTAAGTGTGGCGTCCTGCTGATCTGTGGCTTTGGGACTGTCGCGCAAACTGCCAAAGAGGCGATACTTTTTGCGCAGCGTCAGCTCGTTCTTTCGATCGAGCTCTCGGGCACAATCGCGCTGCCAGCAGCGCCGTTTGTAGCTGTCCGTGTACGGTCCCGGTTGGATCGTGCGTGGCTCCCGGACGCGAGCACCGGCCAGCACCGCTTCGTAGCAATTCGGTGGCACGAACGCAAAGCCGTTCGTGGCGGTACTGAGAATGCTGTCGCAGCTCGAACTTTTCGAAAGGTTGTTACAGTCGATCACTGGCCCCGGGCTGGGCGAAGAACTGTGCGTACCATTGCTCGTTACTGACGTCTCGCGGCTCACGTTGCTTACAGCGACCGGAGTCGCCGCTCCTGGTCGGGTCGCTGAGGACGGACTCTGAGGCTGTGGCTGTCGTTGCCGGCAAGGAACGCGCCTGTCAAGCAGTTCCGGTGTGACTTCGGATCCGCTGGTGCTACGAGCGAGCGCCCGTGACTCATCGCGACGGAACCAGCGGAAGAACGACTGAAAGCCGCCACCGGCAGAGGACGTTGTGGTTGACGATGATGCTGCTGCTGGCGCTGACGGTCCGCCCGGGGCTGACGAACGGGAATCGGGAACATTTTTGGACTAAAAATAAAATGCCGCAATGGCGCATTTCGAGTGCGTTAAAGATAGATCGAGCCACCGAGTAACCGGAGCCGGAGGGGTGCCGGAGCACATTATGGAACGATTTGTATCGGGGAAGACCTCCTCTCGGGGTCACTTTTACCTGCAAAGATTTCTTCTTTCCACCGGCTGCTCCCTTGCTTCCAGCACTAGCATTCACGAGCACTTTGGATGCACCGCCATTAGATGGATTGGTCATATTACACGCGAATCCGCTGGCCCAGGCAGGAGTCCCTCTCGGACCGCGAATCAGGGCGGTGCATTATTCTATTAAGCCCGCCAAGCACTCACGCCGAACCCATCCACCCAAGGGAGGTCCCCGTCCACTTGAGACTTGAGCGCGAGATGAGATCGTGATTGAGCAGCGTCCGAGGCGTCCGTCCGGCGATATGGCGTCAATTTGGAACAGCAATCGCCGCGGCCAGTATGGTGTATGTGCCGGTTACTGATGGTGCTGTAGAGAGGAAAAGATAAGCAGAGATTGGCTGAGTGATGCTCACTACGGTTGGCCACACCACAAATCATCCGCCTCCCGTCCGTCCGTGTGAAGATCCTCGGAAGGATGGCCCGGCGTGTGGTACGGAGCAAACTGACTAATAATTTAACCTTCATTACCCTTTGACGCACTGAACTCACATTCGCAGCCCAAACCATGGCGCGCTGCATGGAATGTTAAGCTAAAACGACGGGGTTTGGCCTTTGTTTGGTTGCCAAAGGCCACTCGCGTTAGTCCCTGTGGCAGCGTTTTTGCACTCCACAACCACCGCGCGGCCAGCATTGATTTATGGCCGGAGAGTTTTCCTTCGAGATCGAAATCGCACCACATCCTGAATCATCATGCTCCAGTCCAGTCACGGGATCCGGGAAAGCGCGGCGAACTCAAACCGAGACCGAGTAGAGGCCGCACAAAAAAACCGCCCTAAGCCAGAGAAGAAGATTCCCCAGACGGCGTAAACGAAGTGTCACATGCCGGCGGCCCGATGGAGCGCGTATCCGTCGAGGGACCCATTCCCTCCCTCGCTACGTAGTCCATCAACAAACAAGCCGGCCACCCTGCAATCGGATCCGACGACGACACCAGTAACGGATGCAATGACAGTGTTAAATTATAAAAACGAATCCCATACACGGATTTCCCTTTGGGTGGTGGGTCTTCGTTGCTTCAAGTTCCAGTTCTTTATTCCGCTTGTCTTCCGATGTCTTCCTTGTTTGACGAGGAAATTCCAAAACCTTTTTTCGGCCCTAACCCACCAAGGGATTTAGTGGCCAAAAGCCACGAAACTCGGACTATGATTTATTTATCCAAACCAAAGAAGGTGTTAGGTGAACGATATTTCCCTCTCATGGCCACGGGGATAAACAAACACACGGGTCGGGTAATTGCGCGAATCTTCGTAACGCGAAGCATGACCCGTCGCAAACCCGAGCGGTGGACCTTGGTATAAACATCGGCCACCTCCTCGAACGTACAGTTGAGGTCGTTAAGATGGTAAACACCGATGTAGCATTAGGGCACGATCAGCACGCCAGGCCGCCGGAGCCTGGCGGTTTCTGGACTGCACCGAGAAGCAATGAGCACGATCCGTGGCCCGCCTGTGTGTCAATGGATGTACTCTAACCCGTGTGTCTAGCGTTATTTCGGGACTGTGACGGAGAAGCCAAGTTGTTGGTTTAAAATAGACCGAATGGAATTTCTCAATTGCTTGAACCGAGCTTAGAGGGCCCCAGGGCGAGAAGATGTAAACTGTGTTCCATCGCCTACAGCTGAATGGCAAGTTTGTTTGGTATTTCTCCGCCTGGCGCTTCCGCGTGGCAAACAGATTCCATTAGTTGCATCGTGACCATCGCTGTTGGCTGTTAGCGCCAATCCACCGGGTCCAGCGGGAACTCTATTAATCTGTCCCACTACGGTGCCCTTCAATTATTCGACACTGACTGAAGGTAGGATGTGTAATTAGAGGCCATTTTCTTCAACCGAGATGGGACCTCCAGCGAAGGAGGAACGTTTTGCTTCGCTTCCTGCAGCTCATTATCGGCGTCCGCTTCTCTAACGCCCCGTGCCGTCGTTGACGGGGCCGTAAAATGTAACGAGTTAAGTGGAGCTAGATTTCTGTGCTTCCGAGCGGACACAAAAACGAGTGGAAACGCCGGAAACACCCGGCAACGGAAGTGCACAGTACCCCGTGCTGACAGAATCATCGTTTTTCTCAAATGTCTCCGAACTGAGATTCCGGTCCGTGTAGCGTGTAGCTGCTGTAACTCATCGAGGCAATTAAATCCAACCATATTCACGGCGCGAAGCAAATGCATCGCCACGGTGAAAGGACGGTGCAGCCGAATCAAATCAGAATTAGATGTTGACGGTTGGGTTCAAATTTATGTTCTCCATAACTGAAGCAGGGGCTTAACGTCGTTTTCGCTTGCCATATACCTGGCAGCCCTGCGAAGAAAGCATATCAAAATCCCCCGTAAAATTATCATAACTCATAACTCAACAGAAAACAGAATTTTACTATAAAAATAATTGGTACAAAAGATGTACGTAAAAAATCATCGCTCTTCATGCTTGCTTAGATTATTACGAGCGCTCACACGATCCAGTGCATTATGGGGAATTGGTATTGGGGAGGCGGACATAAATGGTTTTTGGAAGAATCCCTGGAAGACTTTTTTAACCTCCTTTTTTGCTTTGATAAAACTCAACATTTTACTTTAGAAACACTAAATTATTCATTAGTAATTAGTTTACTTTTCCATCCAAACTCATATCGATACTATCTGCTTCCTAACAAGTTAACTGCCTCACAATTTTCATATCAAACAAAGATCTATTATCTTTCCAATGATCGCTTTTAGGTCGTCTTATGACTGCCCTTTCCCCATAGTGCCTTTGCCAATGGTTGCTTTTGCTTTCATGCCAGACGTCTTACTGTGCAGTCTGTCTGGCCACCATTTTCATCACGGCAAATCTGTCACATCCTGCGATGTGGTGCGAAAGAGGTGAACAGCCTGCAGAGTAAACAAATTTTCTCCTTTCTGGCCCAGCCCATGCTGCTCCGCTAAGACGATCAACCAATTACTCAAATGCGAGCGTGACAGGCCACCGTTTCCGCTCAATATTAATATAATTTGATGTCATCGCGCGCCGCGGCAGCTGTTCCCTTCGGCTTCTGGCGCTGCGCTCCAGGAAAATGCAAGCTCTCGTGAGTCTGCACGTGCCGTGGTGGAAAAGTTTGCACATCGGGAGCGCGAGTAGGTTGCCGGCGACAGGCACTACACAAAATTACCATCCGGAACTTGGCGTCGGCGAAAGTCGATCCGCGCCACTCTTACGGGCGCCGCCGAACTGCAGCCGAGCTGTGCCGGTTGAGCTGCATATTTAAAAATAATCTCCCAACATCAGGCAGACCGGGCGTGGAGATGGTTTGGCCACGGCACGGGTTCACTTCGGTTTCAGGACGGTCGGCCTATCTCGCTTTCCAACAGAAAAGTGTACAGTGGCGACGGCGACTTTGAAGAACATCACACTTTTACAATAACCTCTTCTTCAACTTGTCACGATGACTAACGTGCTATTTATCACCCGAAACATGGCGCATCGCAAACTGTGCGCGATCATGACCGCCGAGAAGTTCACGACTTTGCGTCTTTCGACCGCGATCGACGGCTTTGTGTGAGTCAGCTCGATCGAGGGATTAACATCTCGTCACTACGTTTCTTGTGTTCTCAAGTACACCAATCCGATTGGTACGATAAACATAAGCCGACAAGAAGAACAGCATGACAAGTTGGCAAATGAAATGTGGAGCGCGATCGCAACCCGAGATCGGAGAGAGTGTCCACGACCCGGAAGTGTGTGTTATGCCCCGACGGACACTTTGTCATGTTCCCGACATTTGCCGCCCGGCTTGAACATTTCCAATGGGAAGAATACCACCAGGGGGGACATTTAACGCCACGTTTGACGCACATTGCCCATCAAATTCACACTTTAATAGGTTCACCACGAACAGACCTTCACTAGAGCGTACACGATCCTTTCTTCTTGGCAGGAG
>NC_069145.1:80975666-81034586 GCF_943734635.1 Anopheles cruzii
TGAACAAGGATTTATAAACATTTGACGTTTGTTTTTCTTTTTCTGACAGCTACTAACCATCGGCACAGTGGGAAATTGTATTCTAATGACGGACATATTTGTTTTTAGGAAGAATCTATGGACTTTTTTCAACGGTTTTGTTTTCTTTGCATGTGTTTTGATTAACACTAGATATACCACACCAGTCATTTTGACTGGTCGGGCAGTTTGAATGGCAAATTTCCACTACATGTAATTTTTTTTCCACAAATGATGTTATGATCTTTAATAAAAGAGATTAATAACAAGAGAATTCTTCTCGCTTTATCTTTACGGACATATTCACTCACTTTTACGGACATCGACTTGAATTGAAAAATATGCAAAATTCGAAATATTTTTGGATTCCAATTTGCTGAACAAGATGACCATGATGGCCGTCTGTATGCAAGAGAAAAAGAGAAATGTTCTCTGGAATCATGGCGATCTGGAAAAGTGTTCACCGTCAAACCGTCAATTTAAACAATCGAAAGCTCGCTCGAAAGCCACCGAAACGCTTTACGCGTCTAGCGCTCTCTACAGGACGTTCGGAGAACCAACGAAATGCTTCACATTCGCACAAACGTTTTAAATATTTCCGTCCGTTCAAATCGAACAAAAATCAAAGAATCCGTTAGAAACAGTTTGCTTTGTGCCAGTTTGGTAAACAAGAGAACACAGCGAAAGTGGAACCACCAAAACGCACGGTCGAGTTTAATCCGTTCGATTATTTGCACTAATATTTATTTCATGACTGTTCCTTCGACACTACAACTTGCTATTCGGCTTCACAAAGTTGTTGTTGGTTATACGTTTGCCTCGTGCCGTAAGAGATTGCTTTTGTCTAATGCTTGTTGGCGCTCGCAGCTGCCGCTTACAGCTTTCACTCGTATCGACAGCTTCTCGTCGGTCCGTCCGTAGGACAAAGTGCTACATATTGCTTCTCGACAATCTAAGTTTACATCAAACACCTAGTCGAACGAGCGTCAATGCGTTCCTCCAACACCAGAAAGGCCCGACCACACCGATCCCAACGCACGGCTCGATGCTTTGTCAAGTGGACTACAAAAAACCTAAAACGCTGCCATTCCTAAACTCACCTAACTTCAATTCGGTTTGTATTTTACGCTGTTCCGAATGTTACGAAATCGCAACGCAGCCCCAGCATGGTTTGTTCAAAAACGGGTGTTGCTGCGGTTCTCAAATCCTAGTAGGCCCTATGTATTCTTCAATTTAAGAAGTTAATGCACTTAAACTAGTTAGCATCTAAATTTAGAACTCGAATGAAAGCAATAGAGCTGTTTTAAAGCTGACTAAACCGTCCTCTTCCTGACACAATCTGAAGTCATTGAAACTCCACCAATCATGCTGTAAGTTGATCTGTTTTTTGCTAGTTTGTAGAGTTGTGGGGCAGCATCGATTCAACCTGCGTATAACGCAGCCTACTAGAAACCGACGTTTCCGATTTTCAAAATCTAACCATCGAAGTAGCCCGCTAGGGTTACTAAATCGCTAAACGAGATTGGTGCAAAAAAGCGGATCGGCTTAATGATTATGTTTGTTACTAAACGGGTACACCTTACGAGTAAATTAAAACAATTTGAGAGAAGGTGTGTCTCATCTTTTCCACACTGGTCGGTCCCTACGCTGTAATTCTAGGTTTCTCTTGGTACCAGAAGATGTGTGGCTTAGTGAGGATGTCCGTTTTATTTCGCCTGCCCAGTATCACAGAATCATCGCGTTCGCTTTTAATTCGGTCGTCGGTGTGGTTTTATGTTGCTAAATTCTGAACTGTTGCGTCGCCGTGGATGAGTTTAATGAGCCTTTCCTGCTGCTGCTGCGGCCCGGGAAGATCAATCGATCGATGGGGTAGTTAAAATTTGAGTGACACAAATTGTGGAATGATATTCGTCAATGGGTCCGCTACATTGCGAGTGGATATGGTGACTGCTGCCGGTAACAACGCACTCGCCCGACACTAGAGGGGCGGCTAGTGGCTAGGTAAAGCATCGAACGGATACACAAGGTGCAAGCAGCTGCATCGAGACACTACTGGAAGCGCATACCGCGGTTAAGAACCCGTGCACTAGGCATCGAATGGCTAAAACTGTCGTTCCAAGAGATTCTAAATGTTCTTCTCGTTAGTCTCCGCATCCGCAGCCCGCGCACTACAATACTGTACGAGCCCAAGTTTCCGCAGTTTCTACTGGTTTGTGTTGCTTCGGAGCAGAATTTGGCACTGACACGGAACGGCAAAGAAAAGATAGTAGTTAGGTCAAGAGAATGAGTAGAAATAGAGATAGATGGAGAGAAAGAGAGATAGAGAGTTAAAAAGAGCTCTCGAAGGAGGAATGTGTAGAGTGCTTCTTAGGGTATCCGAGATATTTGGCACCGGAGAGAAGGCCGTAACAGTTGTTGCCATTTCCAATGCTGGAATCGGTGAAAAGGGATCGGTGACCAAATCAGACGGGCGGGCGGCTCAAACCATGCCAAAACCTTCGGTGCCTTCGCTGATGGCAAACATGAGCGCCTTTTCGAAGTGCTCGTAGCTTTCGTAGTCCGGCAGGCACAGCTGATTGAAGCTGGAAAAACGGAAAAACGGGGTCACTTTTCGTCATTCGATCGGTCTCCGGTCTCCCGGGTCGTACCAGGTGTGTGCCGTAGGCAGGTTTCCAAACGTAGGGGCTGCGGTGATTTGAAATCTTGGGTTCAATTCCTGGAACGACACAGAGAGCGTAGAGTTAGTAGAGCGGTGCTTCAATCCACGCTCGATTGGTCTCACCTGGAATCCACCCGGAGGCAACTGCGAGCAACCGGTAGTGAACTGAAGCAGCCGAGCCATTTCCGTTTGCGAAAAGTTACCTACGGCTGCCCAGAACCAGCCGAGCACCCGGCGAAACTCGGCCGAACCTCCGTTGACGATGTGATTCGCCCGGAAGTCGGCAATCGAATACTCGCCCGTTCCGCATAGCAGTAACTGGAAGGCAAAACCATCAACGCAGATTAGTACCGGTTCTACCGCCAGGACAACGAGCAGCGACGCACTTACCTCCAGTTCATTTTCATCGAATATACTCAGCAGATTATCGGGAATGATGCCATTCAGGCCCTTGAGGAAGCTGTCGATTTCCTCGCGCACATTGTTGCACAAACGTTGCTGGGCGAGCGCGTCGAGGTACTGGTTTTTGGTCGCATTCGTGACCCGCACCCGGCACCCGTTCGGTATCAGCTCGATCGTTTTCTGCAGTTGGCCACTCTGGTCGTACATTTCCTCCACGAAGTACAGTTCCAAGTTGTCGCTGGTGTCGAGGTCCGTCTCGAGGATGTACTTGATCTTCGACAGGTACAGATCGGGATCGTCCTGCTCGAAGTACTTGTAGTGGACCCGCAGCCCGATCAGCTGCGCGAGGAAGGAGCGTGAAAAGCGCGCCCGCACCAGTTGCCGGTACGTGCCGCCGAGGGCCGACTCGTACAGGCACTTGCCGACCACCTTGCCCGCGAACTCAAAGTGCTTCAGCTTCAGATGGGCCGGCCGGTTCGGGTTCGGGTGCACCAGGGCCTGGCGCTTGTCGTGGAATGTACAGAAAAGACCACCACGGGGGTCGAACAGGGCACTGCACACCAACTCGAACCACTCGCGCCGCAGCCCACCCCAATCGATGCCTGCGGAAAGAGGAGCGAGTTAGACACGACGCGCACCACGCCACAGCACCGACCCGTCCGCGGGTACCTTGCTCGCCCTGAAACGTGACCTCAAAGTTGCCACACCAGTCGGAGACGGAAAAGTTCTTCGTGGCCTTCATGCTCGACTCGAGGATCTTGTCCCGCTGCACCTTCAGCGACAGCTTCTCGTGGTAGTAGTTGGAATGGAACTTGCGGACCTGCGGAGGAAACGTAGAGAGCGATAGAGAGGAGAAAACACCGACCGATAAGCACCGATGGTCTGCCCGGCGTAGGGTCGCGTACAAGTCGCACTTCGTGGTAGAAGAAATCTTGCTTGTCCTTGAACGTCTCCGAGCCGCCGATGTTCTTCAGCAGGAAGTGCGTGAACGTGGCCGCGATCACGTTGCGTTCCTTCGAAGCCAGTTCGATCTTCGGCTGGCACCCGTCGTCGATGATGAAGATCGCCCCGTGGCTGTTGTTCATCTGGATGGTGGATGGTGGTAGAAAGTGGAACTGCAAGTGGGACAGAAATGGGGCGGTGAAATCGGCGATCGCTCCGGGATCCCAATGTCGGGCCCTTACTTTGGTCGAAGGGCATAGGCGAAAGGTGGCGATGCGTTTCGGAATGATCTTGAGTATCATCTCCTTGATGGTGACCTGCTTCGGGCCGACGTAGCAGAGCACCTTCCGCGGCTTGGTCCACCGCTGCTGGCCGTAGATGCTGAACAGTTTGGCCTCGTAGCAGATGTTGTGCTTGCGCGAGGCAATTTTCTGGTGCACAAGCGTGTTGTCGCTGCTGCTCAGGACGATTATGTCAAAGTCCCCGTTCGGGATCGGGATCCGCTCGTACGTCACGACCGCCCGCAGACACACCGGCTCGGGGAACAGGGCCGACAGGCTGATGCGCGCGTTAACCTTGTCGTACGCGAACGTTACCGCACTGGCAAACTTGTCACTCTGGTGACCGAACAGATCGAAGATGTCGATACTGTAGCCTCGGATCGGCTCGGAGTCCGCGTCGAACTGGCACGAATTACCGTGCTCGTCACGGGGTTCGATGTGCAGGAAGGTCGGCGCTCCGGCACAGCAAACGACCGTGCTGGCGGGCCGGATAAGGCGCGATCGACGTGCATCCATCGGCCCCGGCACGAAAGTCTTCACGAAGGGGCTGCCCGCGATGTGGCTGGACCCGATCAGCACCGAGATCTTGTACTGGCCGGCGGTGCGCACCGTGAACTTGACCTTGGCGATGTTCGCGTTGTTCGGATCGGTCGGCGAACCGAGCTCGCTGATCGTGACGATCTTCCGGGTACCCTCGGTGACCTCGACGAAGAACTGATCCGTATCACAGATGGGGTAGGCCTGGCCGTTGCGCTGGTGGAACCGCACCGTGAAGCACATGGTGCCGCCGACCCGGGCCGGGTCCTGCCAGTCCCAGTGCACCTTGCAGTTGGCCGGCAGCAGATACTTCCCGGTGACGTACTGCAGCAGCGAGTGGCGCGCTTCGGGCGCCAGCGACGGCTGCGTCATGGCGGCCAGCGTGACCAGCCCGGCCACGGACACCGACACCACCAGCATGCCGCCCCAGGTCCACGCATCCTGGTGCTGGCTCGACTTGACCACCGTCGACCACAGGTCCGCTTTTAAGGCCTCCAGGTTCGGCTTGGAAGTGGGCAGCTTCTGGCGCGCGCCGGACCACACCGGCCAGTCCTTGCCCAGGATCTGGCTCGCCCGCGAATCCTCCAGCCAGTACACATCCTCGAGTGTCGTCACCTCGATGGCCACCAACCTGCGAGATGGAAATGAAGTGAGTTGCTGGAACCTACGCCATGTGCCTGGTTTGTGTCCTCACCTCGAGTAGTGATGCTGCAGTCGGTGCTCCTTAAGCCACTCGCGAAGAATAAGTTTCTGTTGTAGATTCAAGGCAGCTCGCTGAAGACGCTGTTCATCGCCCGGTGGCAGCTCCGGTAGGCGCTCTGGATCCCTACAGCTGGACAGCGTAGAGATACCTGAGCGGAGAAACGGGAATATCGGTGACGTCCAATTAGGATCTGGTCAAAAGTGTTATCGATCCACACGCGGCCACTGCGCCATTTGATGCACTTTCAGCTTGCGGGCCCGGAAGTATGTCCGAACACACCACAGAACACCTCCGTGTAGCCGATGCACACACGAGCGGCACGTTTTATGGGTATTACGAAATTTAATTTACACAAATGAAGCCGTTTCCTCGCGCGCGGTGCATACCCTGCACCCGACCCGCCGGCCGGCCGACCGGCCATCCAGTCGGTTGGTGAGTAAAATTTAATTTTATTTTTATTGCCGCGCACACATTGCACACCCCACGGGCCCGGACAGTAATGACGGGACGCCGATGGCGCGGTGGCCCGCTAGCGCGGCGAATAGTTTTCTGAAGGTTCGCCCTGAGCGCTGTGCGGCGAATTGAGTTATTGTTTATACCCTCTCGCCCCACGTAGGGAAATGGACACGTTTTGGGGGTACATTAAATTTTGAATATGAATTGAAATAGCACGGCCACGGTAAGGTGTGGCCAGCCGGCGCCAGCTGTCGGTCGGCCTTTGTCGGCTCCACATCAGAAGCTGATGGGGGCCACACGTGTTAATGTAGTAATCCCTTCCCAAAGACTGCTTAAAGCCCGCCGTTTCAAAAGAGTGGCCCAGCACGGACCTTGTCTGCCGCCCTTCGATTGGGCGATTCAATCGATCGGTTGGTTTTGCTGTTGTTGCGGTTTGCTAATGGTCGGAATACGCTCCGGACGTGGACGGACGGTAGAGGAAGGTTATCATTTATGCTGAGGACTCCCCCGAGGGGGCCAACGATTGAGGATGGGCCCGCGCGCTCTTTATTTACCCATCATAATGTTTACTGATGATGACGGGGGGGCCCACAAACCACAGCAGAGAACCCAACGAGCGACCAGAACGTTCTGCAATATTCATGGACCATCGGCAGTACGGACCGCGCGATACGCGCAAGATTGATGGTAAGGAGCGATGGTCCCAATACGCCCTCCATCGAGTGCCGTCGTTTGTCATTTTATCGACCGATATGAATGAAAAATGTCTCCAACGCCCAACGACGGGTGTTCATCTCGCGATTCGAACCGAACGGACATAAAAAGATCGCTTTATTACGACGGGGCCACCGGGAGGGGCGCGGCGGACGACGTTGGAATCGACAAGCACATTAAAGCCAGCTCCCTGGGATCCCACGTCAAAGGATCCGGTGCCGATTGCGCTGCCGTTGCCGTCCAAAGTTTAATTAAATCTTCCTATTTTATGGTGAAACTTTCGTTGTGTGTTTGTGTGCACCGGTGGGCGGTAAGGTCAGCCGCAGGAAGTAGCGCACACGAACGAACCCGTGGCCGTGTTTTGCGTGCCGATGGAACCAGTAATAGTTTACAGCCGTACGCCCGGAGCACCGACGAACGTGTCGGACTGCGTGCAGTCCGGGCAGACTGGAAATGTGATATTAGAAATTCGTCGAGCCAAATGGCCAGACTTTTAACGCCGGTTTAGGATTACGCCTCTTGAGAGACGGAAATTAAACAGTGGCCGAGTGTCTTCCATTCTGGGTTCGTTTGTTTTTGCGGAAAAAGTTTGACCTCCGCCGGGGAAATGGATGGCCGATGCCGCGCCGATTTGAAACGGAGCCAATAATGGACCCCTGATGTAATGGATCGTCCTTCCGTCGCGGCGTCCGTCGTTCTTTGCGACCCGGCCGCCCTAGGCCCGTAGATAATCTTCCGTTCGGGAGCCACCACCTGAAACACACCTGTATGCACATTTGTCACGCAACGCAACCTTAGCGATGGCTTCGTGGCGTGGATGAGGCATCGTCAGTAATGGGCCCACATCGATTTATGAACGAGCCGCTCCTTGGAAGGCTCCGTCCTGGGCCAGAGCTATGGCTCAGGGCCCTCAACAACAAGTGTCTCGTAAAGAACTGAATTTCCCAACATTTCTCAGCGTGCACGGACGCTAAACAACGCGCCGCGTGCCGAAAGGGGATTAAGGCTGGCGACGGCGCCGAACCGCAGGCAGCTCGGGGTCGAATAAAACACCGTGGCCCACATTTAGTCGATATAGCGCGTACCGAAAGTTGAAGGTTGTTGGACAAACTTTGCGAGCGAATGGAAAACTTCCGAAACTGTCGGTGGTCCCGCACAAGGGTCGCTTTGGTGCTGAAAAACTCATTCACTTTGCGTTCGAAGCCTTAGGACAGTCCACAGCGCAGTAAGCCTCCTCGGCTGTGACTAATATCCGTCCGGATTAGCGCGGACCGGAAGCGGCATCAGCCCTGGCCGCCCCCCCGGTGCCATATTTATCTCTTCGCTTGCGTTATTGGCTTAAGGATTCGCGCCATAATTGCGCAATCGGTGCTCGAGGCCCAGCTCGAGGTGCCATAAAATGCGAGGTGCCAGCTCGAGATGCCATAATAAATGCCCTGTGTTTTTATTCGCGCATTTCCGAAGCCCCGATTGAATGGGAGTATGGTGATGTAATTTGCGCGCCCCACGGAACCAGGGCCACGGCCTTCGACCTTCAAAACAATTGCATAATCCATTTTGGCAACCATTGCGGGAAATGTTTACAGCCTCAATCGCAGACGGGCTCCTGGTCCCGGTAAAGACCGTAAGAGGCCGCAGAGGCGCCTTTTTTAAAGCGAGCCTCTGGCAACGACGACGCATCGGTGATTGGTGGTGTCGATTGGGACACGGGCGTGCGCTTTTGGCGTGGTTTCAAAATGTTTATGAAACATTCACCACCACCCTCCGGACTTCAACGCTTCAGCCGGCCCGACACGGACCGGCGATGCGCTGGATGTTGAATATTTTACCAATTCCTGTCGATGCCCCGTTTTGCTGCTCGGCCTCTAATCTAACCACCGACAAGCACACACTGCGGAGGTAAGGATCTTTTGGTTGACTGCCAAAACGGCCATCAGAGGCGTAGGAGTTCCGTGCCACACGGACTCTACGGATTTTGGGGTCCGGTCTCCGGACTACTGCAGTGTGGCCGGGTCGATTCGATCCACCTACATCCACTCTTATCGTCGGTGATTGTTCCCTTTGTGGACCGGGCAGGAACACACGCGTCCGGGCGTTCGAAGGCCAAGGCGGAAAATAGCCTAAGGCCAACGCAGTATCGAGTACACGGTTCCGCCTTCAGACGTGTCGTTCTATTTCTGCTTATCATCCAGCAGCACCGAGCGAATCAGCTGATGTTCCGGGCTCCGAGATAAGTTTGTTTCGTCATCAACGCACGGCGTAGATAACGGTGACACTTTTCCGCGGCGTCAATGTTGGAGCGTGTGAGCGCAGGTGACGGACCGTGGCAACTTAAATATAGTACACTCAATATTAGCCCACTGGCCACAGCCGTTAGCTACCGTTATCTGTAGGAACTGCGATCGCTTCCTGAGAAAGTAAGCTCGAAAGATGACACAGGAATCCACCGGACAATTTCCAAACGACACGTCTGTCATAGTTTTGTGTTCGATTGTTCGATCATTAGCTTGCCGCGATCATCAGCTACGGTACTTTAGCTATTTTCAGGCACACAAGTTTGTGGCATGACTCAGTTGCCCTTGCCCTTGAACGGGTGCTTCCGGAGGGGGGAATTTGTTGACAATTCGGAGCCATATGGAGCCAAGCAACACCAATAAACATGACGGGGTTTCGCCTATCACTCAGAAGCAATTTTATGTCTAACATCTTGGATCTTATTTCTCGTGGCACATAACATGTTGTGGAATATTTTGCGGAGCTAACGGTGCCGAACCATGTTTACGGTGACAGCGGTGTAGAACCTGGTTGCAGTGGTTTAGACAGACGGCCTGTCAGTGATCCATGATCCTGGGAGACAACACGTTCAGACACTGCTCAGTGCTCGGTTTATTCAATAGACAATAAATTGGCTACGATCAGCAGGTAATGCTACCGCGACCAAAAACAAAAGGGAAACCGTTCTCTATGATTGTCGTGGTTAAAGAGCGGATTTGTGGAGACTCAATTCTTCGTTCAACTTCCTCGTGATGTTTTGGCATCATATTTTCTTGATCATTTCGTGATCATTTCGACGCAAACTAGACCGCATTTTCCTGACTTGGCACGATGTGACTTCTGGTTATTCACTAAACTCAAAAGGCCACTCCGTGGACACTGTTTAGAGTCGACGGAGTAGAGATAGGAGCCGAAACGAAGAATTTGTCTATTCTTAAAATAAACTTTTCGGAGCGTTTAGAAAATTGGAACAAATGTAAACGTAGATGTATTACATCGAGATAGAAGAATAGCGAAAGATTTTACGAGTTACAAGCGAATTCCCGATATTTTATGGCCACAGCAGTGCATGTGTGGGGGCAATGTTTCCCGAGGGATCTGTCGAACTTGAAAACGGTGCAAACAGTACTTGCGAAGGAGTGATCATCGAGAAAGGTCGAGAGAGATCACCAAAGTGAGCCAGATAGCAGGAGTAGCAGGAGGCGAGTCATTTCAACCAGTGGACTGTCCTTTTTGGGGATAGATCCCAATTTCACAATGAATATCAACATGGTGACTTACTCCACAAACCCAAGGGAATTGAATTGCCTCATCGTTTCGGAACAGTAAAAGTCAGCTCAATGGCGATGGTGTGCTCGATACTTAATTAATTGCGGGCTTCTTTGGCATTTACATAAGACGCGACTTGGCTCGAGAGAAAGAGAGAATAGCCTGCGTCGCCACCAGCGAACCATAAAGAAGAAAGCCTTTCAGGGAAACCATTCCGTGGGAGCTTCGTGAATATGTATACGCCGCCTTCCGGCAGCTGGAGTCGCCTTTTGTCTTTCGGCGCTCGGCGCCCTTGTCTCTTATCTAACGCATATAAATCGAATAGTTTGGACATCCGTCGGCCCACTGGCCCGTGATTTGGTGAGGTTTTGCGTTTTTGCGGACGCAAGCGAACGAACGTCGTAAAAAGCGCCACCCGACGCCACCGGGGCTAGACGGCTTGGACGCGGATGGATGAGACCGGCCTGGCGCTGAAAATGATGAAACCGCGTATCGATGCGCCTCCGGAGGGAAGGATACTAAACACAAAGGCGGGCTCTTGATGTCGCCGGGTGGGACAATGGTTTGGGTTTGACCTTTTAAATTAGTTCGATAAGAAAAATGTCCTGCGTCCGTGTCGCGTGAGGAACTGAATAAAAATTAATTTCTTTTTGAAAGGGCCCCGATTAGAGGCGAGTTCATTTCGAGTGTGCTAACAGTATCTAATAGCGCGGCCATTCTCGCCTAATGGCGTTCGAAACGATCTGCCCGTGCCCGTGTGTTCCTTCTAGTGTGGCCCTTAGGGAAAGTCGTAAATTTTCCTCCATTTCCCCCGTGTGTGTGTGCTGTCAGCCAGGCATTCGTATGTTTCCCCCAATTACAGTAATTTGAATAATTCACTTCCTGCAGAGTTCCATCGGCAGTCCGTGACGTGGGTCACGTAAGTCGAGCTTCCATTTCACCATTCCGGACGGCCGATGTCTTGCGGACGTTTCGGGGCGGTGTGTGTGGCCCGGTGGCCTCGACCTTCGACACTTTGCCCCGCGCCTAGTGGCGGATGCAAATCATTAAAGTTTTGCCCGCGACAATGGGTCCCGTGTCGAAACGAATAAAACGCCACGACGGTGATCCTTGCGTGTGGCGTTCCGTTTGCCCCATCGTTCGTCTTGAGCCACTCGCTTTGGCCACAAAAAGAGAGTTTAATGCTTTCGGAAAGACGAACAATTTCTACTCGGCCTCCGCTGTAACGGACCCAGACTTGTTGAGCTCTCCGTTTTCCTTGCCGACCCTTTCGGCGTCGGAGCGCTTAAATTTTCGGAATGCGATTAGGTGGTTCGCGTGAAGGTAAACAAAGTTAATTTCATCAACAAGCCTTTTCGCACCTCTTTTTGTGCGCCACCGTGCCTCGGCGTACCTGCCACGGAGGAGGTGCGAATTTTGATTATTCATCAACCACAGACCCTCGCCTCGCTTCGGTGGAGGCGCCTGGTGAGTGATGAAATTTGTGTGATTCTCTGGCTTGTTGACGCGCCACAGTGTGGCCCACCGCCGTGTACCCCCATCAGGATCTTTATTAAAACCATCTGCATCATTAATGCCGGCCCGATGCTGGCCCGTCGAAGCCCGCGGTGTGATGCCGGGAATCATTTATAAGCATCTCGCGGGAACAATGTGAGGTTACATTACGTTACAAGCCCTGTTTAATGTACCGCATCCTACAGGACATGGCACAATTTTGTCCACTTTTCATGGTGAATACGGGTTGCAGCAAAACAAGCGAGTAAAACTAACAATGGACTGAAAAGAATAATGTTTCTAAAGCGCCTTGGTCCTTTGAACTACGGAAGGCAAAACTTTACACGGCATGGTTCCGTGGCGTGCGTGGTGAATAATTAATAGATACAAGCCTGAGTGACATTCACGGCATCGGAGTTACTACTCGATACAAGGGTGGACACTACAATAGGCACCGGACCGCGGAACCGGAACACGGAACCTTGCGTGGGCCAGGGCGACCTATGGCCTTTACAAAATGGCTCCCTTACAGTAACGTAACGACGGCTTTGGTGGCCACTAGTTTACTTCATGCCAGGAGCGTGAAGATAAAAATTTGAAAAAGAGCCTTCCGAAATAGCAGCACTTCTTTTGCTGGGTCGAAGAAGAAAAAACCGCGGCCACCACGGACACGAAGGCCACACGCTCGCTCGTGTGGGGAAGCAATCATTCCGTGAGCATAATCCATTTACGGCGAACGGGGCGAGCGCGATGATAATAGGTCGGTCGGAAGCAAAATGCGCCACAAAGTCTGAGACCAAAGTCTGATATCCTTCGAGAAGGCACGACGGACTGCCGCAGCAGCTGCTCCTGAAGGCCACCGTGTGGTAGTTTGCGGATGTTCCACCGCTGCTGACACACCAGATTCCGAATTGCCGATTTGCCGGCATTGAACTTCGAAAATTGACGACCACCCCCCGAAGAAGGGTGGAATGGACCGTCCCAAAAAGCCTATAAGTCGAAGCTTATCCCCCTCAGGTGCATACGGAAAGTTTTGGCCGCCGGCCCCATTATGCTAAATCACGTTTTGAAGCTCGACTTATGCATTCAATTGGTCTGCGGTACATCTCCCGTTTGACGGAGAACTTTCTGCGGAACTCTCAAGCCCATCCCCGGTCGGTCGGGGCTGTGCCCAAGCCAAAGCTTTTCTACCGTCTGGAACGGTCACGGAGCTCTGCTTTGCAGCCAACATTTGAAGGTGAAGTGCAGCGCAATGGCGCAATGATTTATGGCCCATTTGCTGGGCTGCGGCGTAATCGCCATTTAACGTTTCGTTTTAGCTTTTTGTTTATGATACAAATGGTTGGGATTTGGTATTCTACGAGCAGCTCGAACATGTGTTAAATTATCGGATTAAATAAAGAACCGTAGTGTTTTAAACGGCACTCCCAATATGCCCGAGGTCAGGCTGTGGATCAACTATTCGTAGATAACGTTACCTACACATAAAGCCCTAAGCCCGGGCAAGTCTTTTAATCAAATGAATTTATGTTTTTCCACCATTTTTCCATGCGACACTCCCCTGGTGGTCGCAGGCAGGTTGGTAGCAAAAAGAGAATTAGTGTCCGTCAGTGTGCTTATCATGCATACGTTACGTCCGGCACACGGCCACCGCCACCCTTTTGGTGTTGGCCAATGGAAGGCAAACCCCGTTCATCGTGCGGGCGACCTAAAAAAACGGGACACCAGCGCGGGGACTAGCAGGACGACGGACGACCAGTTTTATCATGCTGCTCGGCTGGTTCGGCCCGGAACGGAACGGAAAGAAACATGGGACTGGTTTTTCAGGTTTCAATTATCCTTCCATGTCCACCGCACCGCACCGCACACTGTTTAGCGTTGGCGTGGCGCATCGAAACTGTGCCTCTTTGGCCACTAGCGACACTAGGCTCCGAGGCGTGCCCTCGCGAAAAGAGCAGCCCGTGGGCCCAACTTTTGGTGACGATATTGGCGAAGGAGCGACCAACAGCCGGACATGTAAAACAGGAGCACAGGATCGCAATTTGTTGAGCAACCCAGGTGGGGCCATCAGCCTGTTTTCTAGCTTTCAATTAATACCGGAATGCCGGGGCATCACCAGTAGTTACTGGCCATAAATCAAGTGTACAGAGTCTCTGGATTTTCCGGCGGTTATTTTCGTTCACACACGGTCCTTCGTGTCACACCCGTGGTAGGGGGCGACAGAGAGAGAGAGAGTGATAAAAAAGAGGGTCCCAAAACGCGAGGGACCCCAACGAGATGATACGATACACACCGAGCTGGGCCCGAATCGGTAAATAGAAATAAATTTCCGCTCCGTCGGTAAATAAACAATCCGTCGTCCCTCGGTGCGCGCGATTCATAATCGCGAGCCAATCGCTTTGATAATTGTTTACATAATGTTTATATGTTGTTGCCCGGCGCGTTCGGCGTGTGGTGGCGATTTAATGAGAGTGACTCACTAGTCAGCAATTCATTCCGTGTGATTGATTGAAGGAAACGAATTAAGGAATGCTGCTGAATGTGGTTGGCCTAAGGAAGTAGATCGCGGATGCAGTGCAGTACCTACCGGACGAAGCTGACACCGAGTGGCGCATTGTGGTGAAGGCAATGGAGTTGATTTCTGCTTCCGGAGCCCACATTGTGCGTATCGACGGTTTAACTGTTGCGTGTTTGACTTATCACACCGCTAAACTGTAAAAATGTCCGGAGCACCGGTTTGCTGCGTGCGCTATCTCCCGCCTGTCTACTATTGCTCCGGCAAGAATGCACTGTTTGTTAAAGCTTTCGATTGCAACACCGTCGACCGGAAGCGGTGGCTGGTCTGGTGGCGCTGGTGTTGGTGGCGATTGGCGGCCTGGCAACGTCTTGACATTGTCCAACAGTTTTCCGTTGCACAAACCACCCTACACACACTACACCTCTACTCTAGTCCCTTGGTGCAGGCAGACGTCGGCAGACAAATTAGTATACCTTGGCGCCGGGCGGTCTATTTACTTGGCCCGGTCCCGGAATCAGAAGCTAGAGCTATTTGCACCGGTTTATTTGCAGTAAGAGCCGCAACCGGCGGTCGTATGTACTTCACTTGTTGTATTTTTTTTCTTCAAATCACTGGCATAAGAGCATCAAGGTTTGGTTTGAACACTATTGTTTCCTGACGACGTCTAAGACGTTTGGTGTTTGAACAATTGACAGCGTATAAAGTGTTGGAGTGTTTTGAACTAAGGGAAAACGATTGAGAAAAGAGTTTGAACGGGTCTCCGAATTGGATCGAAGGATTGAGGACTACAATGTGGACAATGGACGGCACTGGTGTTGAGTTTGGCACCGTTTCAAAATATTATGCATTCACCGCGGCACCAGTACCGGCAGTAGCTGGATTATCCAACGACCAACACGTGTAAGGACCCCTGGCGGAGTGTTGTTTTATGATCATTGATTTATGGCGATCATTAAGGGTGGCCACCGATCACGCTTAAAGTACTTCGAGACATGCGTCCCACGCTCTGGCGGAAGTCCCCCGCGGAGGGGGTCATGACTCGACCGCCCTCGGGTTAATGAGCCGCGAAGAGGCCGAGCTAATGTGGTGGAAATAGCCGCCAGCGTTCATTAGCCGCCGGGAAGGATGGCCTTCGTAGGGCGCAAATCGTTCGCAGAACGAAGAGCGAAAACAATGTAAACTCGATACGAGTTTGGCCACCCTCGAGTTAAATTCTTGATCAGCGAAACGTTGGCCGACCGTCGATCAGGATCTGCTCGGAAAACCATCCGCCGGCCAAAGCGCAAAGCAGGTCCCACCGTTTCGGTCCGGTCCGGTCGGATCTGTCACGATGATAACGAACGCTGGCTGATGAGTTCGGAAATTTCAGCCCCCTCCACACGCCGCAGCACTGCCCCCACGGTGAAGACACGGACCATTTGACTGACAACTGGTCGCCGAAAGTTGGTGGCCAAAAAGCAAACAAACAGAACGAAAAGTGTAAAACACACAAACGGCACACTAATCGACGAAAATCGACGGGGACAGGCACAAAGATTGAGACTCGTTATCGCCGGAGGGGGGCCCACGTCGGGGGTTGTCGCGCGGACGCGGAAAGCCGACCGTCCGGATGAGTCGTCAGACCATGGTGTGCGACGTTGGCTGCCGTTCTCGAAAGATCAGCCGCGTGTACGGCCTCCAACAATCAATCACAAACCCGGCGATGGTGGGGGCCGTTCAGGACAGGAAGACCGCCCCGCCCTGACCTGACCAGGGACGCGTGTTAAGCAAACAACGGCAAGCAGCGTACGGTCTCGCGGATCATTAGCTGTTTCTTCGGCCGGCCGAGCGACCGGCATCAATTTCTCCGCGTGTTTCGATAGGCATTAGGTGTAGTGGGCAGATGCTAAGTCGACTGCACCGGCGGGTGGGGGGGATTACTAATATTAGAAGGGACTCCACAGAGAAGCTGCTCCCAACAATCGCAGCATCAACGGTTCCCGCTGCTGCACGTGCTTGCTTTGAACGTATGCGCTCTCCTGGCACTGTTTGTGTTTGTGTGTGCGTGGTGCTGTGGTTCCTTCGTCCGTGCATGCTTCGATTGTTCTCACACGCGCTCTCCGCCAACGACAACGACGACGACGAAAACACTGCAGAGGCTTGGAGTGGCCGAATTCCGTGTGCTTCGTGCGTGCTGCGTTGAATGAAAATTTCTCCCCGATTTTCCTCGCTTTCCATCGCAGCAGGCCGCACCGTCGCAGGAGTCGTATGGCAGGCAGTATAGCATCTCACAGCAGGCGCTTTGCTTTTGTCGATATTTGTGTGTGTCGTTGTGCGTGCGGTGAG
Organism: Anopheles cruzii; assembly: GCF_943734635.1. Lineage (NCBI taxonomy): Eukaryota > Metazoa > Arthropoda > Insecta > Diptera > Culicidae > Anopheles > Anopheles cruzii. The sequence continues at coordinate 80,992,259 of NC_069145.1, forward strand.
AAGCAAACGCGACAAAAGGAAATATTTTCAACAAACAACACACCACATTTAATGGGGGTCACAACAGAGAGAAAGAGAGAAAGGATGCGAGAGAGAGAGAGAGAGTTTGTTTTGCAGCGTTTTTCTATGCGCGTGTTTCTGCTGCTGCTGCTACTGATGATGATGATGATGATGATGATGGGGTGGTTGTCCATCTCACGGCGGCGCTGAGATGAAATTTATCAACAAAGAGCTCGTCGTCATTCGGTCGCCAACGATGACGATGATGATGCCGATGCGGTAAATGGCCCTCGAGACACAATCCAATGGCGAAGCGCCCTTGAGGGTGGTTATCGGAGTCCTCAGCCACACACACACGCACACGCACACACGCACTGCTTTGGTATCCTTTTTCGGTGGCCACCCACCGAAGGAGCTCCGCACCGTGCGTGTCTTTCCCGCCCGTCTGCGGCCACTACACACACTTACACTACGGCTCACACGCCTCTGGTTGGCCGATGACATTTGTCACGCGCGCGCGACAAGGATGCGAGGACGACGCAATGGTTTGTTTTGCCGTTTCCGGTTCATTCACTTTCGCGCCGGAACCGCGTTGTGGGCAGCGTAAGCAAGTGTTTTGAAGGCACCGTGACCTGGGCTCTGACCGCAGGGTGACCCAGCAGGCTACTACTAGCAACAACGGGCAGCACAGGATAACGACGGCATCGCGCCTCGGCGAAGGTGACTGCGGCAGAGGCGAGAGCGAAGGCTGGCCGCCGACCGAACAACGGCTGACATCCTTTGATCTTGACACTTGACACACAAGCGCCCCGAAAGAGACCCCGTTGTCTCTCGCTCTGTCACACTCGTGGGGATTGGGTTTCAAACGGAAACGAGGACCACGCGATTAGACCGTGCGGGTGCGTGCGTGACACCGGATTCGGGGTGCGGGATGCGGTCGGAACGGGATCGGGGACGAGGACCAAACTGGCGTGCAATTGGGGTTCGAAAAGGGCGAAGGAATGAGGGCAAAGGGTAACGGAAAAGTGTGGACCGTGTGAGTGGAACGATAACTGGGCTGGAGAAGGGTTGCTTGGATCGGCCCCAAAGGTGTGTGGAGGAGGTTGCTCCGTATCGGGCGAACGACTTACAACGACTGACTCGCCGGAGAGCATCCGCTTCTGGTCTTGCTGGCTGCGGCTGCGGCTGCCCCGGACCGCGGATCGCACTCTGGCCGCGGTCCGATATCTATTTGTTTTGGAGCACTTGGCGAGAATAAGGAACGCATGCCAGTGCACGCAGAGAGAGAGAGAGAGCGAGAGAGAGTTTGTGTGTGTGTGAAAAGGGAGAGCAGGAGCTGCAGTTTCGCTCCCTCTCACTCTCACCAGCGGGTGTTGTTGATGGCGGATAGCACGCGGCGCGCGTGCTTACGGAATGCCGCGCGAGAGTCGTGTGAGAATTCGGCTCGCCATGTGGGTCAGGCGTACAGTCGGTGCCAAAGCTGGCGATCGTCTGGCGAATTCGCATAATTTCCCAAAAAATCCTTTTTCAAATGTATTTACTATGAACCAAAGATTAGTCTTATTTTTTCAGATAGAATCTAAAGATGGAGTCCGTTGCCCTGCAAGTAGCAATCCCTGACTGGCCAGGATAAGTGTTCCGCTACTTAACCCCATTATTTACTGCCCCAAATAAATCCGGTCCCGGTGTGCGTGTGGTCATAGTGATAACGGGCAGCAAAGTGGGCCAAGATTTATGGTACGCGGTGAAGGCAACGACACCGTCCAAAATGTTTGGCGCGTGCCCTGGACTGTGATCTGATCGAGTGCTCTTGACCAGTGTCCGCTAATTGCCCCGCCGCGTGTTGGTGCACTTATTTTCGGTCAGTACACACACACACACACTGGGGAGGGTGGTGAATTATTGTAAACAAACTTTGTCAACCTCGCGTGGCGTGCCATGCGCAATAGGGAACGCGGATTCTGACATCGAGTCTACACTCACCACCAGCGCCAGGTCCCGCCACTAGCACACACCTTGTAACAAAAACACGCTCGGCTGGCACATAAACGTTGACGTCCGAGACCCGCGGACCCCCCACCAGTGATGGTGTGGCACTCGAGAACTGCTTCCGTTTGCATTATGCCGAGAGGAATATCCGAAGAATAGGCCAACCATCGAACGATTCCGGCACTAATTGCATTATCGTCACGTAACGAATTTCGGTCTGAAGGCGATCCCACGGAATCGACGGAAGAGCACGACTCAACGTTGGTGGCAACAAGAATTATCGTAAGCATCGGAGAGGAGCCTCAGTACCAATCCGTCTTCCGTCATAATAAATGAATCCCGATCACGAAAACTCACCTCGGTCACGGAAGAGTTGCTTGTACTTGCCCAGCTGGTTCTGGTCGAGCCATTCGTCCACGATTGAGTGGCGACGGTTCCTCGGCGTGCCGTCGAATGTTCCCGGGCGTCCGGCGCCCGGATAGGTTGCGAGTATTTCGTAATCCGCGGCATCCGCGTTAAACCACCCGTTCCAAACGCAGAGCACCAGCTTCGACAGGCTAATGGTAAAGGTTAGGCTAAGCACTACCGCTACGAGAATTTTGACACAGCGCACTAGCATACTTCGGTCGCGGCACAAGTGTCCAGCATAACACCACACGTCGTCGTCGTCGTCGTCGGATATGATATGCGAAATCGATTGCCACTGCCGCCGTTTCACCGTGCACAGTTTTCACAAGCCCCCCACAGCACACGGTGGCCTACATGATGAAGCGATGGCGACCGTGTGTAGCAAAACAATCTTTTCTTCACGACCGCACAACTCAGCGCCGAGTGACAGTCGGCCGCAAGCTAGAATGCCACATTTTCCTTCGCAACCGGGGCGCCGGGGCGCGTTTTCCAGCAGGCGGTAATGTAACCGGCCGCTCTGGGAGAGGCCATCGAACCGATCGGTGCGAGAGAAAATGGTTTCAACATTTTCTCGCAAATGTCTCTCCGCGCGAGAGAGCACGACGAGCGGGGGTTTATGAACCAAACAAAGTTGGCCGTTAGAGCGCCACGTGCTTGGAATACGTTTTCTGCTCTTTTCGGTTTTCGAGAATTTCGTGTAAAATTCGTTGCCGGTAAACAGTTCAAATTCGAATGTAAGAACAAACGCCATCTGGCTCAGCGTAGCGAAACCTACGGATGAACCAAAGTCAATTCTTCGGATATTTTCAAACGCGAATCCTTTCACTCTGTGTTAAAGGCTCATCAACTCGTACACGGGACAATCATTGAGTGGGTTTGGGTTTGCGATTTATTTAAATTCGTCGTAAAAGTTTCGAGTGTCGGGATCCGGTTTCAAACAGTGTCGGGGGACTTACAGATAAGCGTAAGCGGTCGGGGCGTACGCCGAATAGGCTGCGGGTCCGTAGGCAGAGTAGGCAGTTGGAATGTATCCGTTGGATCCGTAGAAAGTGGCAGCCGGAGCCGAGTAAGCGCTGTAAGCGCTGTACGCCGACGGGGTGTACAGGAACTGGGGAGCGGCGAAAGCGACCGCAATCAGAGCCATCAGGACGACGATCTGCGAAGAAAAACGGGCCAGCAGATTAGTGGGATTGCTTTTCGCAAGGTATCTCTTGCTGTTACTTACGTATTTGAACATGTTGAAAGGTTGGGTTTGCTGCTGCGGAGCGAATGTGCGTTTGCTTGAACGAGGCTTGCGTTTGACTGATACAGGTTGGTTCAATTTCAACGCCTTTATATAGGCCGGAGTTTCCGGATGGTCCAGAGGGATGTACGGCTAGAATAGAACATGAGATCATTGCGTCATGTCGAACAAGGAGCGAAGCAAAACAACAAAGATACGTGTATCCTGCCGCACACCGTTTTGAATCCAATACACGGCGAACCAGTTTTGGGACCGGCAGCGATTCAGTGGCAGTTGTGCGGGGGCTCGGCAGCTAGGCGTGCTACTTGAAGGTGCCCATTCTATGGACGGAACGGTACAATGGACCGTTGTGCCGACGTAAGTGCGCGAAGCTGGTTTAAGAACTAGCTTTTTACGACGCTGGATCGAATTGTTACAGATGTGGAATAAGAAACGATCCCTACGCTTGAAAGCTGGAAGCATTTAAATGCCAACAGCCTTTAAAGGTCAACACCTAACAGCGTGTTTGCAAAGTGCATTACGTTCTGCAGCTTATGGGCTGCCAAAACGACGATGTTGGATGAATTATTGTGTTAATCTGGTTTCAACTGGTTCTGGTTCGAACTAATCTTCATTCAGTAAATTGCAAGAATATTCTGTTTTCAGATTGCTCTTAGTTTTCATGTTTTTGTTTGTAATATGTAATACGATAAAATGAACACGATCCCTGAAAGGAACGTATAGTTGCGAGGAGATTGCTCACACACAAGGTCATCGCTCCACGATCCACCATTTACAAGTAATTTAATAACCATCGATGTTAATCTTAATACAAAGTAAGAAAACGCGTGTGATAGGAAGACGGAGCGTTACTTCGGGTGCAATGGACGGACAAGAGCATTGAACTGGCTCCCTGAAGTGATAGCTAGAAGACATGTTTGGAGCGCAAGTTGTTGAACATCCCTTCCCGCTCGAGAATCATCTTTAATCGAAGTTCTAGCTGCATTCTGATCGGTCCCTTCGTTGGCCATCGGTTCGCTATATAAACCGAGCGCATTTCTCCGTTCAGCATCAGTTTGTGTGCGTAATCGTACAGTGAAGCAACAAACAAGGACCGGCCTTGTACAAAATGGTAAAATACGTAAGTGAATACAGCAAGGATCTGGGTGCGATATTCTGGACGCTGTTCTGCAACTCCTCTCAACAGGTCGTCGTTTTGGTGGCCCTGGCCGCTGCCGTCCTGGTCGCTCCGACTCCGCTAGTACAGTACGGCGGTGCGCAACTTCAATACACTCCGACCATTTACAGTAAAAGCGAGAATAACCTCGCATGGCAGCCCATGGTTTACTCACCCAGAACCCTTCTTCCAAACGCTTACTTCAAATCTTTCATTTCACCAGTCTAAGGCTAGAGATTCGCGGAGGTAGGAGACCAGCACCAGCATATTCCGAACTTTATCTGGACCTGGGATGACCTCTACGGGCAGCATGCACTAAACGAACATAACCCAAATTAAAATGCAAGTAAAACATGATTCGTGAAAACCAGCAGAAACGTTTGCATCCGGTTGGGCGGCCGCCGTTCGCTTTTTTTGGACGAAACTACAAAATTCGGACCACGTACCGGGGTGTCCGATTCCGGATGCGGGTGTGATGCCGCCGTCGGGACTGATCCAAAAATAAAACGCCCGGAGTGCCTTTCATTCTTCTCACGTTCGATCGATTTCAAGTGCAAGGCCAAGTGCGCAATTTTGTGCCCGACACGTCGCGAAACCGAATGTGAATTTGCCTGTGAATGAGGTCCCAATCGAAGGTCACCGAAGATTGGTCTGCGGCACAGGGTTGTCATGTCGGCTAGCCCCCCGGCAGTGATTTCAGGTTCGGAAGAGGAACGGTTTTACACTCGAGTACGGTTACGTTTTGTTTGGTTTATTATTTTGCTTCAATTTTCATTCGGTTTATTTCGCGATTTAATCATCGTGTCCCGGGGATCGGGTACACCTGGGGCGGTGGTCACCTTGGGTTCCGGTTCTTTGCCGTCAGTGACCCACTCTACGGCGCGATCTCGATCGGACACTGATCGACAAGCCCGCTTTCCACTCTTTACACATCAGTTCGTACTTTAGTTGGATTAATTTTAGTGTTCGTGTCGTGTTGTGGGTTTTTTTTTACAAATTCTTAGTTAGTTCTCGATAAGTCTTGTTTGGTTTAGTGGTTTTTTTTTTATCCCTTACAACAGTATAACTGTTCCTATGAATTCCTTTCCTCTACGTGTTTCTTTTTTTGATGTTTCTCCTTAGATGACCCACACTGCGTTCTAGTTTTCCCTTCCGGCTATCCTAACGGGTAACAGTTACATGATTTTTTTACTCTCTATTCTTCGTTTCAATGTGAATTGGTTATGATGCTTACGAATTACGGAACAGTGCGCGCACCAATGCTGGAATTCATCATAAATCACCACCCCGCAATCACTGAACGATAACAACATTGGTTTGGGTTGATGGTTTGATTGTTTCATAATTTGTTGCATTCGATTCTGTTCGCCGTCACCGATGTCTCCTCCGGTGGTGGTGGTTATCGATCGACGTGCGTCCGGATAATAATTTTAATTACCAGCAATTAGCGCACGACATCTCGCGGGTGAAGCAGTTGGGAGCGCGCTTATTTATTTTTACGCTTAATTGCTGGCTTCCTTCCGTCAATGCGCAAACCCACCGTCTGTTGATGCGTAACATTGGCGCCATGGACTGGCCACCAGATTGGCTGGAGATGAATAATTGAATTAATCCATTCGCGTGGAAGAGAGACAGCCAGCGCGCGTGACTTCCATGCTGTCCTAGTTAACCTCTGTGCCCGCCGTTATCCCTTTTCGGACCCGGGTGCGTGTTGGAGGGCACGCCGCGCGCACCAGATGCATTACACTGCTGATGTACATTTTATTTACCCATAATTAACTTATCGTGATGGATTCTTCTGCCCCGGCACCCCGGCCGGTGCGCGTACGCGAAGTACAAAGACTACTAAATTCTTCCTCGCAAAGCGGCATGTGGTGGCGCTCGGTTGGGTGATGCATGCTTCCAACCTGTCGCTGGGGGGTGTTTTAATTCCTGTTTTTCCATTTTACCCAACAGCGGCCTCTCGGAAAATTCCATTTTGATTACCTGACGAATGTATAATTTACTATCGGTGCTGCCTCTCTCTCGCGTGCTCTTCTCCCGTCTGATTGTTGGGTGTCTCTGTCTGTTTGTCACTGAACTCGCGTTGCGGTTAACTTCTTTATCGGTGGTGAAACGAGAAAATTATCATTCTAATTGAAATTCGCTCGGTTATTTGATACGCTACGTCTGTGTGCAATATTCCTCGAAAAACCGGATACACAACCCGGATCATCAATATGCATGGAGCGTGGTTGGACCGAAATGATCTAACGGGTACTAAGAATAATGCCTTTATGCAAATGTACGTTCGTCTCGTTAGAAAGGACTCTCTCCCAGGGGCAGGGTGCTGCTTCGTGTTGGCTTGACCGAGATGGAGAGAGAAGAAAGCGACAAAGAATAACACACGGGTGTAACGAGAAGGCTTATTATTCTGTTACCTACAACGGTTCCGTTGTTCTTTTAACTATATGGCACTAATTGTTCACAGCATAGAGTGTCGAAAGTTTGCACCGAAATTCGGCCACTGTCTTGAATTCCGCTAAAGATAACACCCACACGAAACCCGTGCCACACACACACGCACGCTGAGTTCCCCGCGGGAGGCTGGCGTACCCATTGATGCGCGAAAATAATGATACAAGTACGCACACGCACGGTCCCTGAATTGTTTAAAAATAAGGATCGTAATGAATAAATCATACTACACGGACCTCCCGCATGCCGGAACCGGAAACGGTGGGCTCAAACACGTGTGTGAGCGCCCTTCCCTTCTGGTGCATTGCACCGTGTTTCTGTTGCTTCATTTTCCATTAGCGGATAGCAAAATGCACCAACGTGGTGCGTGGAGAGAGCGCGGGCACGAAAAAAAGCACACCGTCGGATGATAAATAAATTAATAGCTGCTCCCCGCTCGCTCGACTCGACAGAGAGAGGTCCTGCCGGGCACACAAACACAATTAAAAGTGGTGCCACCGAACACAAACCAAAAAACGGGCCGGGGGGGCAAATGAATAAAAACCATTTAACAAAACAATGATAAAACGGAACCGGAAACTCGTACGTGAACCGTGGGCAGCAGCGTGGCGAACACAAAAATTCCGTTCCGGTTCGCTTGGTATCCGCGCGCGGCATGCGTTTTCTCCTGCCAACCTGCCTGCCTGCTGGCCAAATCAATTGGTGGGCTGTGGTGTGGTTGTTTTTGGAGGTTTTCCCATCCGCCAAACCCACCCCCCCGTTGGGCAGGTTTTCTTTTCGATGAAATTCAATTTCCATGGGGTGGTGTTTTTCGCCCTCCTTTATTTGGCCACCAGAAGAAGAGAGCTGCGCGCCGGAGTTTTTGATGAACGTGAGAAAAAAGCGCAATGGAAGAAATATCATAACACCAAACGGCATCCGGGGTAAACCCATAAAGTGGAACCCGGAGAAGTGAGATGGAAAAGCTTATCCCCGCGATCGATTGTGGGGTTTGGGTGCACCACCGCACACACTCTGGTGCATCGCGCGGCATTTAATTTATATCTCCCGCTCCGGTGGCCGGTCTGCGTCCGTCTGGTGGCGTGAATCACAGCTGGGCGGGTATAATTTATTATCCATGATCTTCTCCATGACCGTGTGAAGAGCGCGCGCCCGTTCAAAGGCTCATCCACAGCTCGGCGCCAAACAAGCGCGTCCTTGAGATGATCGCGCGCGCGCGTCCACGGACACGGGACGGGATACCCCGGGAGTGATAGCTCTAAAAGTTATTTCATGCTCCCGACGACGGGCGGGCGCCATCTCGTCAACAAATGGCGCTGATAAAATCGTTTGGAGGAAGTTTCGCGTCGTCAGGCTATATCTTCGGAACACGGGCACGTCCGTCGTGGATTGTTTTTTTTTGCGCTGTGTTAGCCCCTCACAACTTTCGTGGAAGCGGAAGCTGGGAAGCGATTTTAATTTAAACTTAATGAATGATCGTTCGCTGTCGTCACGAGTGCCGGTGGAACACCGGATGCCAAGGAGCGATGAAAACACATCGCTCGCAGTGCACCGCATCGGGAAGAGTGAGTGCACAGCACAGCAAGTTTATTTTAACAATAACCGCCCCATTTTTTTTAAAGGCCGTCGCGGCGATGCACTCCCTTATCGTGGCACTGCACATTCGATTATGAACAACGCTGCTGCTGCTTCGCGCTATCGCCGTCCTCACGGAGAGTTGCGTTCCGAAGCCCCCCGTGGGGCTTGTACACTTTTCCCGTTCGCTTTTATCAATTTATTATTTTGTTCCGAATTCACCCCGCTCGACAGAGTATGTGCGGAGGAGGAGTGTTCCCGGGAAAAAGGTGCGGTATATTTAATCAGCGCAATGAAGTTATCCGCTGCTCCTTGGAATGCTCACGGAATTGTTAAACATTGCGTGAACTGTAATGAATTGAACTCGCCAGAATAAAAAACCGGCGCTCCAGTCGGGGACAAATGTATTTGTGATAATTGGAAATTTATGCTTTTTTCCAGCAGCCGGGGTTCTCGTTTGCTTCCGCGGCACAGTGACACACGGTGGTTAGAATGTTGCAATCCCAGAGAACCGTGCGCGCGCGATAGAAGCTGTGATAGACGAGCGTCACATTTTTGCATTTTATTCATTTTCCTCGCCCCCGTATGCAAATAGCAGCGCGCGGGGTGTATTGAAACAAAGTGCAAAGCTAGCCAATATCAGTCGTGTCCTTGGACATCCGGTGGTGGTGCTGTTGCTGCTGCGTTCTCTCTGGTTGCCGTACATGCGGCGGTGCGGAATTTTTGCACCATCTTGCCGGGCGCGGTTCCGTTCGAAGCTCCGCTACGGTGTGTAAAAGACCCTTTCCTTTGATCGACACAACTCTCGAACGATCGTCGCGCGCGCGCTCGGAGTTTCCCGGAAAACTCCGGCCCGGCACTGTCGTCCCGACAAGTGTTCCTTTTAACTATCGCCGGTGCCTCCCGGTAGTGCTAGTTTGTTCTGGCGAGACTGTGTTAAATTTATTCATCATGAAAGGGGTAGTGCAGCAACGTGGCGACGAGGGCGCGCGGGCCAAAAACAGCGTCGCAGAGCGAAGTGTGTCAACGAGGTGCAAACGTTCGTGTGGCATAAAAGAAGGGATATCATTGAAACGCGGGGCACGAAATAAAATAAAACATGTCAAGAAGGCAGAAGGCGAAAGCGGAGCGAAAAGGCCTCGCGCGCCGGGACGAGTTTGAAACCTTTTTATCTAGTTAATTGCATCTGCAGCGCGCCCGCGAACGAACGAAGTCGAAGAAGGTGCACATCCCGATGATGCGCTCCGGCACAGATTGCAGTTCGTTTTGTTCTGCAACTGCCGCAGCTGGAACTGCCGCATCACAGGCGCAGGTCCCTCCTCCGCCGCAGCGGTGAAGGGTCTCTTCTCACTGATTCCTCTCTGACTGGATTAGAGACACTGGGAGCACCCCTAACGACCCGAAATGCGGATTAAGAGGGTGCGCCACGGCGGTACCGGCGGGGCTTAGCATGAAGTTAAACCAATTGTCGGAAAACTGTGACCCGTGGGGGGACGTGGGGAGGTCACCGGCTACCCGGGGGACTTTTCGCGGTTCCGTTTGATGACGACGACCGCGGGAAAGAATCCTATGACCGGCCGGTGCTGGTGTGCTGTGGGATTAAGTCGGGTTTTTAACGTCCATTGGCAACTTTTCCGTTTCCGTTTTTGATGATGGTCATCACCCGGCTACTATCTGGCACTCTCTAATCAGTTGATTCGCGCGGCGCGTCACAGAGATAGTGGAGCGATAATTAAATAAAACTAACACCAGGCGAAGGGTCCGGGGTTGCGAAAGGACTATAGTTTAATGCTGATCAAAAGCTCGGATGTCACGCGACAGGGCTTCGTGTCGAATCGAGACAAAAGGAATGATACTTGTAGGAACTAAGAGAAAGGCGTCTCGTAATCATGGACACACGCAGTTCTGAATCCTAACGTTATTTCACAAACACATTTCACTCGCTCGTTTTCAAATTAACGAATATCGTACCTTCGATGGTGGCGACTCTCCAATATTGTAATTCTCTTTATGACTAAACGTTTCCTTCAAATCTCTTAATGTAACACTAGCTGCAAGTTCGTCTCTCCAGGCCCCTTCTCAATATACACGCACACGCAAAACTTAAGAAATACTCACTTTTTCAATATATCTAATCTACCAGGGGGGCTACCATTTCCTTTGGCTGCCGGAAGAGTGTGTCTGTCTGTATGTGTGGTGTGTAAATTTGGCTGGCCGCACTGATCGTGTAGTACATGTGTGTGTGTGGGCTCTGAATGTGTCCTTGTGGGAAATCCAATTCCTATATATCTGATCCACGTGTCGCGCTGCTCTCTATATAACCGTAACGTAACGCTCAATCAACGAAGATCCTTCCGGTCGGCCCATCGCTCTATGTATAGTGTGTGTGTGGCACTACACGGGGGCTCTCTGCATCTTTCCTTCAACATAATACTAATCTCTGATTTTCTATAACCGTTTTCGAATACTGTGGTGTGTCCTGCCTCGGTCTCTAGCCCCGACCACCCCTCGCAGGGAGGTCCGAGAGAGGACGTCGAGGATTCGTATCCTACCTTTGAGTATCGCTCCGTCCGCGCTGTCCTAACGCGCGCGCTGCTGCTGAGTTGCGTTTTTCGGCGATCCGTTTTCGTTCTCGTGTTTCCGGTTTCTGGCATTTCTTCGATGTTCGGGTCAATTAGATCGCACCAAGAATGGCCATAATAGTGCTAGTGGCGTATGGGAGGGGCTGGCGGCTATGGGACGGGGAGCTTTGACATCCTCATTCAGTCGTGGCGGCCACCGCAAACCGGTGGTGCTGCTGCGTGATCGAGAGAGCGAGCGGGAGGGCCACGGACAGCGTCCACAGGAGGGCGGGTCCGGCCGAGGAGCCGCTGATGCCGTGGGGCTGCAGTGGCAGCGTGGAGAACTCTTTCACCTCGGTCCAGTCGCTGAGACCGGCCGCGTTACGAGCGGCCACCCGGATGAGGTACTTGGTGTCGGGTATGAGCTGCACCAGCAGGTAGGTCGCTCCGTCGGCCACATCGAAGTCACGTCGGCTCGCGTGGTCCCAGGAGCGCGTCCGGGAGTACTCCTCCGTTGGCATCAGCTCGAACCGGTAGCCGATGACGGTGGTCGGGTCCGGCGGCGTGTCGTGTGACTTGGTCGCTCCCACGTCGATGTCGAGCGTATCCGAGTTGACACCACGTAGCTGGAACTGCGGACAAAAAAGGACACCCACCATTCGCTTTATAGTACCCGACACGACCCCCGAGCCTTTTTTTTTTTGTTTGGTTGGCTCCTCTTGAATCGGCGTGCCGAAATAATACTCACCAGACTCGGAGGGTCCGGCTTGGAGCCCTCCTTCAAGATGATCTCCTGCGACACCGTACCGAGCTCGTTCTTTGCCTCGCACTTGTACTTCCCGAACGTGCTGCTAGTTTTTATAAAGATCTAGCCGCGGAGCAAAAACGAAAAATGGTTGAACACAAAATAAATGGACAGTAGCGCGAGGCAGCAAAATGGACCGCGCCGGGTGGGTCTTGGACACAAACCGAAAGAATGGAGGACCATCATTTCGTGCACTCTCCTCTTACCTGCAGCATCGAAACGTGCTGACCCTGGTAGATGATGTGGCTCTTCTGGGTGAGCTTTTTGTTGTTGGCCGACCAGCTGAAGTTGGCCGGCGGTTCGGCGGTCGCCTCACACGTGAGATTAACCATGCCACTAACGTACCCGTAGGCATCGACGATGGACGGTTTCCACTTGGGCAGATACGGTTTATCTGAGAGAATATGTGGGAAAATTGTAGTTCACGAAAATCGGAAAAATCGGGGTGCTACCGAAACAGTACACCGGAACTGGGGGTACTACATACGCTTGATGTTGAGCCGGATCGTCTTCTCCTCGAAGCTGCTCCCGGTGGCCGAAATCTGGAACGCCTTGCACGTATACTCGCCCGTGTCGTTCTGCCGCACCTTCTTGATGGACATCCCGTCGGCCAGCTTGCTGAACCGTCCGTTGTGGCCAACTGTCGAAGGGGCGTAATGGCATCACAATAAGGTGTTAACGATGGTCCCAAATGGGTACGCAATCGGAATACGGCGGAACGACCACCGGCGACCAGCCCGCGCATGGAACGCGATCAAATAGTTGTTAGCATTTAAATTATATGCAAATGAGTTATCAGCCCACCGGCTGTCATGATGTTATCAAGCCCGGATATCGATTGCATAATTTTGCTGACCCCAACCGACCGAACCCGTCGCTTTGTTGTGCTCGTGCCTCGTGACGAGGTTAAATAAGTTTATTCCGCTTCCGGTTCCATTATGGGGCATCCGATGATGGGGGAGGAGGTCATGGGGACGCCTGGTAGTGCGTTGACGGCGGAAGTTGACCCGCGTATCGATACGGCTCTAGAGGTAAAAGCGTAAGCCAGAGGAGGCCAGCCGTGTCAAAATTCCGTTCAGATCAAAATAAAACACGTGTTATGATGTGACCTAAAATCTTAAAACACTCATCTCTCTCAATAAACAATGGATCTCCAACAGGTAAGTCCTTAAATAAAACATTAAAGGTTGTAGCAACTAACTCGTGCCTATAAATACAAACATCGCCACACAGCAGGCTTAAAGGCTCTCGTTTAAATGTCAGATGAAAAATCCTAGAGTTCGTTCGTCAGTTCCCAGCCCTTAACATCTCCGTCGTTCTCTTTAACGACGCCGTATTGTTTAAAAAAATGGGTTTACAATTTATTTACTGCCGCGAAAGTTAAATGTTTTTTCAACAAAACACAACCACAACCAACAGGCCGACCAAAATCCAAATTACTGTGTGTGTGTGCGAAAGCATATCGCGGCGACAAAAGTTTCCTCCTGCTCGGAAACGAGACCCGTAACCCTCTCAAGGTACCCTTCTGCCGGGTGGGATGACTTTTTGTTTTGATACTTAATGCGCGCCCAACCGCGCGAGGCCCTGCTGTAAACTAGCTGACCCCGCGCGGCGCACGGTTGGACGCCCCTTTTGCCGCGGAGTGGGGTTTGCCTAGCCCGATGCTTCTGGGATCCCGCGCTCCTGGGTGAAAAGCGTTTGTTTGTTGTGCTTTATTTAGCACCACACAAAACCGCGACCGACCTCCAGAAAAAGGAGCAAAGTTCTGCGACGTGCGTGTGTGTGCGACAAGAGCTTCGTTTCTTCGTGTAACAATTAATTTGAAGCCACAGCTTCTGTGGTCTCGCCCAACAACCGTGCGGCGCTTCGGACTGCGCGCGTTGAGGCGATTTATGTGGTTTATCGTTTCCGTCTCGGTTTACGGCGGTGCCACAGTAGTGGCCAACCGTCCGGCCGGCCGGCATAGTTGAGAGCTCGGAAGTTTCGACGGAAGAGAGTTGGCTTCCATGGCCGACCGAAAGAAGTTGTGGCTTAGTTTCGACCGGCCGGAGGACCATCGCAGCTCGAGCAGTGTGGGCGAATGATGAGGGTCGTCGTTAGGGCCGCCCCACGAAGAAGTTACAAGTGTTTCTGCGTTGCCCCCAGGTGAGGCCATCGCAGCGCAGGCAGCGCCAATGTCTTGTGCTGCGTCGTGCTCGAAGGGATAAAGTTTCGGACGGATTCATTAGAATATTTCCACACACAGCCCACAGACTTTCGCGCGCTCGGGGAACCGATTCGATTGAAGTCGGCGAGGTGAGACCCGAGAGCTTTGTTGAGCTCGGTTGCTGTTGACGACGTCCCGTCTTGATGTTCAAATTTGAATGAAAGCAACCCCTGGGCTGGGGTAACGGAAGTTGGAAAACTTCAAAACAAAAAAAAAAACCGGGAGATTTGTTGAATGTTTCAACTCAATCGTGTAACCTCTTCTGTCGGACAATCTTTTTCATCTCCAGGACGCAGGATGATTTCCAAGCTTTCGGGAACACTCGTTTCAATTGGCACGGCACAATCTGCGATAAAAAAGCTTTTATGAGCTCGTTTTGGCAACGATAGCTCGTGTGTGTCGAGGTACGCGTGGTGCTGATGATGCGATGATGGTCTCTCTTACCGAGCCATTGCTCCATAAAATAACAAGACGATGCTGGACGGTGGTGTGTTAGAGCACGAGCAACCGCAGAGAGCGAAAAAAAACGGAACGGACACGGAAACATAAATCCACCGAACGATCATCGCTATGTGCCATGGACAGAAAAGCTTTTAAAACCGCTTCTCGTACGCCGTTCGTGCGAGCTGATGATGCGACGACGACCAGACCAGGGCGGCGGCTGTCGTTGTTGTGGCCCGTCGACGCGAAACAATGCATGTTTCGGTACCATAATCATTGCATTTTGCCCCGCGCACCAGCGTTTCCGTGTTCCGCGTGTCCGCGCGTCATATTCTGTCGTCCGCTTCCCGAGAGAGTAACGCGAGACGAGCACGCCGGCCGAATGAAAGGCATCCCACCCCACCACCACAGGGAGGAGGAAATAAAGGATGTGTGCGATCTCGTGTAAAAGATGGCCGTCGTCATCATGAGCGTGTCTCCCCAGCGCGCGCCGTTCGATGAAAGGGGACATAAATTTTAGTGCCGTGCAGCAGGACCGTCATTGCAGTTCTCCGCGGTGGGCCGTCCCGGCAATCAGGTGAGAAAAAGCTTTTAGAAGACTTCGGAGTCGGTCCAAAAAAAAGGGGGAAGACACAAAAAGCGTAACATGTTGCGCGGGTGGAGTGGTCCGGTGTCCTGAGCGCGGGCACAGGAACTTACAGTGCAGCGGTTGCCCGTTGAAGTACCACGACACGGACGGTTCCGGATGCCCTTTCACCTCGCAGCGGATGGTCGCGTCCTTATCTTCCACCGCCGTCTGCACGTTGCTCGTGTCCCGGAACGAGATTGGTTCTGTGTGTGCGAGAGAGAGAAGAAAGAAGCAGATAAAACAAGTGAACGACGACGTTACACACAAGTTGTTGGCCCTTACCGTAGACGATCATTTTAAAGGACTTCCGAAGGGCCTCCGCGGAGGCCGGGGCGCTCGGATCGTCCACCTCGCAGGTCCAGTTGCCCTGGTCCGTGCGTTCGATCTTCTCGAATATCAGCGTCAGCGAGCTGCCCTTGTTCTCGATGTGCACCCGGCCGCGCGTTTCCTCGATGACGGCGTTTTTCGGGTTCCGCCACTTGAGCTTCAGCTCCGGGTTCGAGTGCCAGCAGCTGGCCATGCGCGATTGGTTCACGAAATGAGCCATTTCCTCCTCCGGGATGATCGTCAGGGTGCCGCCGCCGGACGTCGTCGACTTGGGGCTGCCGTTGCCGGTGATTTGCTGGTTCCCATTAACGGTGCCCACCAGCCCTGGAAAGGAGTCGGGAGAAAGAATACTGTTTTAGTCGAAGAAGCGTCCAGGCGGGCGCATTAATTTTGAGTCACACGCGAGATGCACGACCGGCGTTGGTCGGCGGCCACCTCCATTGATTAATTGTGTCAATTACGGACGGACGATTTTTAGTGACAGCCACAACCATGTGAGTTAATTCGACCGACCGCCCACGGGGGGCGCAACAGTGTGTGGGCCGCCTTTCGCCTACAGCATAGTGGCCTATGCTCGGGGAGCTTGATGCGCCTCGCTGTGACCATCACCCATTGACGCCGTATCTCGGGTAAATAAATATTTTGCGGTCCAGAAAGCCAACAACATCCGCTGCTGGAGTGATCGCAAATGCCAACCGATAATAATCACCCAAACCGCGAGAGGTGATTGTCCCGACAACAGGCGGGAAAATCGTGGCCAACCGCAATCTCGCAATTATGACACATTGAAATGCATCTAATCCCCGGGTCGGCCGCATATTCTCGGTGCTGTGCTGCGGTTTAAATATTTGCATTGAAAACAAAAATAAATGTGCTGATTAGACTATGCGGACCTCGGCGGGGCTGTCGACACAGCGCATATTAAATATATTCGCCCAACGGGGACCACCCTTTCTGGACCCACACAAACGGGAGAGGTTATGTTTCACAGGGCCATCGAATTCTGTCCGCCCGCCCGGGAGAGAGTAATTTTAATTTAATTTCCGAATGAATTTATGGATAATTGCGATTGAATTGTAATGAATTGTTCGGTGTGCGCCACGGTACAGAGTACATAATGTGGTTTAATGAACGAAGTCGGGTGAAACATGTAACCACCCCGAAAGCTTCCGAGGCAAAACACGGTGCATCTCCGTTGTTCACACTGCACTGCGCGAAAATCCTGGGGCCCGGACGGACATCCCAACCAACCAGCGCGGAACACCGTAGTCCACCGATAAATTACTGTCTTCCACAGAGAGAGAGACCTACTACGTCGTAACGTAACACAGAGCGCACGCCGTAACGAGATTCTGGCATCAAACAAATGTGCTCGAGACCTCTCGGCCAACGGCGCAGCGCCATTCCTTAAGAAGCAAGGATTTATTTGTGGTTTGTATTGCCGGCCCGGCGTTACCATTACGAAGCGGTGCAGCGCAACTCTGGCGGTGCAAGGTCCTCAGCGTGGCACTGATGTCCGTTCTGCTGGTGGCGTGTGATGAGGCCAGCAGCGCCATCTTGTAGTGAAATTAATAATCTACTGTTGTTGTGTAAAGTCTGCCGGCCATTATGTTTCCCTCGCCGGGAATGGAAATTAGGAACGCACAGAGAGTCCGAGAAGGCATTAACATCTTCGGCCCGTCCGTCGACCGGTTAAGTTTGCCCAGGCTGGGCCAGGGCAGGGCACGGCGACCACCATCATGATGGGCGCAGCAATCAATCAAGGAGCGTGGTGCGCACTAAGCACATTATACCGCGTTAAGATCACAAGCTGACGAGGCACAAAACTGAACTGCCTACGACGCGCTCTCTCTTCGGGGGACGCACCCCATCTATCTCATCGATCGCCCCCACAAGTTGTCAGCCTTTTTTGATAAATGTTTGAGGTCATGCGAACATTCTAATCGCGTGAAAGAACGTGCACTTAACCCGGAGCAGGTTCGAATCGTCACCGTTAGAGCGCGTTAGGAAGTTGCTAACTCATGCGTCTTCCCAAAACCTTGATAAAGAAAGGCTTTCGAGCAGGGTCACCAGGCGGAGCCGCAGCCGGGGGCAGGTTACAGCAAACTGGGAGCCGTCGCTAGAGAATGAAGATTGACTTGTTATCACTCACGAACCGCGTGAAGAGGTTCCAGTTGGTGTCTTCGTACGAAGGGGGCGAAGGCAGACAGAATTCAATTTTCTGATTCATTCGAATAGTTTGCCCAAGCAGTGGCATACGGTGGCGTATGGACACACACACTCGACCCCCCAGGACACCACATCCGACACACAGCAGAGCTAGCTTTGATTAGCGATGGATGTAATCAAAGTCGGCCTTTAATCCAGGCGGTAGAGCGGTTCAGAGTGAGAGCGGATAACAAGACGCCGTCGTGCAGACGACGAACGAGGGTTCGCCTTTGATCTCGCGCTCGAGCGCGCTGAAGCCTTCGGATGAAAGCTTAAGCCCTGCTGCCACACGCCCGAAAGGACACATCGACCACCGGCACACACAGATACGCATCTCGAGAACGACGATTCGATACGCGTAGGATTCCGCGTATCGATCAGTTGCAGCTCGGAGTAGATGCAATATGCTAAAAGTAACGGACTTAGATTGTTGTTGTAGCAGCGCTTTTTCGATCATAATGATTTCGATTGAGCTGTTGTTTATTGCAGCAATAAACAACCACACACAGGCTGCCGGTGTGGTTGACACCCAAGCTGCCAGCCGTAACAATGAACATCCGGCAAATGCTCAGGCAATGCCACAGCGAGAAGCCACTGGTCCGTAATTACGAACATCCGCAAAACCACGAGCAAGGAACAACATACGAACAATGCACAGAAAAACAAGCATAGCCCTCACAGCAAGGTATCCCGTCGGTCGGCACAAATTCTGGGAGGCAAACAATAACAATTCTGTATTGATTTATTTTTTCGATGAAACTAGCTTGTTGAGGGGCAATCAATTCCAACGAAAAATCGACAATGAAACGACCGTTAAATTAGCACATTTTTTCGCGCAGGTTTCAATGTCTCAACCTTCGTTCTCGGGCACTCAACGATAATCGGAGACAGAACCCCAAGGTTAATGTGATTGCAATCGAACCGTCCACGCATGCTTTGATGCACTTTGAACGCTCAATTGATGGTCCTTCCGGGTATTTCTAAGGACTACAATTACGCCGCCTAGAGGGGCTCACGGAGGACGAGAGCGTATTTGAAGAAAGTTCATTATTTTCCATTTCCCAAACAGTCAGCTTATTTTTTGACGTGTGCGCGCCGCGCCTCCCCGCCAACGGGACCGATTTGGGAAGAGCAGAACGCAAAAACAATTCTCCGGCCCCGGGACCCAGGCCCAACTTATGTAATTGGGTTTGGAGAAGATGCGGCAGCGCGCAATCATATCCCGTTAGAGGAGGAAGATTTATTTTTCTGCTGCTCTTTGGCCTTGGCTCGAGGAGCTACTTAACCGCGCCCGAAAACAGGAAAAAAACAAACCTACTCACGACCAACGGTGGTCTTTGGAAGTCTTCGGAAGCGCGTTCACAAAATGCAAAGTTTGGTATAATCTTTCACGACGAGAGCGTGCACATATTACGAAACTTTTCACGGAACTTACGTTCTGTTCTGAGGTCTCTCCGCTGCTGTGTGTTCGCGTGATTATTTCTGAACTCGAGAGCACATCCGGCAATATTCTTTTGCAGACTTTTAGACAGATTTTCGGGCAGCCAAACTTATTCTGCCCGGTCAGGCCCAACCAGGCCACAGCCAGCCAGACGGAAGCGTTCTTCTTGTTTATCGAGCGGAGACGATCAGAAACAACGCAAATAGTTATGAGTCCCCTCCAGCCAACAGAGCGTTGGAGATCGGCCGATCTGGAGACCTCCCCTATGGCGAGGCACGTTCGTGGGGGGGGCCGGGGTTTCGGGAAAACTTTTTTCCTGAAATGTATAACTTTTTCGCCGCATTCACCGAGTGGCACAGGCCCATGTTTTTGGCAGCCGCAGGCGGCGTATGGAAAACCTACTACACTATTTATCACCCGTCCCCGGTGGGGGCTATGGTCCGGGTCCGGTCCTGTTAGGGAACGGCCGTGTGAAGCAATAGTGCGCACACACCACAGAGAGTGCAGGCCAGTCCTGGACCCTTTTCTGTGCATCGCCGATTTCGTTATGGTCAGTTTCGCGCGCCCACGTTTGGAAAAACGTCGTCCTATGATGGTACAGAAGAATTGAGGTTTTTTTCGCGTTTTGTGTTTTTACTGCTCCACCTACCTAGCATGTGGCCTTGGGGGGTCAGAAAAATGCTTCCCGAAAGTAAAAACCATCACACGGAAATCCAAATTACTATAAACTTTGATTTCGTTTTCCGTTTTATGGCGATAGTTTTTGCAAAAACTCAAATTTTATTTCATTTCAACCAACCAGGATCAAAGCCAGAGTGTCCCACGGGACCGTCCTCAGCGAGACGCGGGATGCACATTTACCAAACCAAACCAGTTTCTTTGATCTGCGCCAAGGATTAAAAAGCGAAGAATGAGAAACGGTCGGTCAACAGAAACGCAAATAAATGTGACCAAATTTGTGAAAAAGAGTTACGATGTTTACAGTGACTGTTCGTGTTCGTGTCCGTGTCTGTATGTGTCTGCCGAGGTCCTAAATGCGAAGGAAAGGAGCTGCGAAACTTTTATCGTGCCAATACAGGTCCCGCGGGGCCAACATAAGGCGGCCGGCCCCTCGTCGTCGCATTCGACCGCAAGCCGGAAGTTTGAGTCAAAATCCTCCTCAGAACCCGGCCTCAGGACGGCTGATGAATAAATAATCGTTTAGTTTCCGATCTGAGAGAACCTCCCAGAGACCCAGCAGCAGCAGCAGCAGCTTTGGCGAGGACCCGAGGCACCCCGTATGAATCCTGCTCGAGCACACGCCGAAATCGCTTCGGTTGTGTGTTGAGGCAGGTCCTGTGGCCGACCCCGAGTGGTGAGCGGGTTGGCCACCACCAAGTTTCGTAGCACTTTGATTGTTTCTGGCTGAAAGGGTAATTGGGATTGATAGTAGTAAGATAAATGTTTCTCTAATGGCAAACACTCCTCGGCCTTCGGTGCTTCGGCTGGGGCTTCGGTTTGCTCTGCTTAAGCCATCGCTTAGTAGACATGCTCCACTTTCTGAGATAGAGAGGCCCGCCCGGTGCGGCAGCGATGATCGTGCCCACATTAATTTCCGGATTTAAGACAAGAAAGATGAAAAGTACGGACCTCGGAGCCTGACGGAGGCACGCGCCGCCGTTCTTGGACGAAGCAGCCCCAAATGCCGCAGCTCTCTCGCAGCTGGGAGATGCCGTGATAACACGTGCCACGCCGAACGAAAGAGGGAATTTATGTTGTTCTTGTAGAACAGGCAGCTAAGCTGGGGTTCGGTTAAAAATTCATTCCTGCATCATGAATTTTGCAAACGGCGTGTCAGGGAGGCCTGAATGAACAATGAGTGGACCCGCTGTTTTAATGGTTGTAAATCACGAGACGTAAAAACGGCTGCTAAAAGACGGCGTATCGGCCGGGGGGCCACTTGTGCCAGGGCCCGTTTGCCGACAATCCATCACACGTTTCTCTCCGCACAGCAGCACCATTCCCGATCAAATTTCACTTCCCTGTGTCACCTAAGAGAGGGTCCTGCCGTGCTCGGATCGCGCTGTGGGGCATAGGCTGGATTATGTCCTCGGCCCAACGCACAGCCCTTGTTATCGGGCTCGAATGCGGTGCTACACCCGGTCCCTCCCGTTATCAATCATGAGTGATGACGACGCCGTGGCAGGGCCTACGCCGAAACGAGGCTCAGCCCACAACACAATAGGCCCTTTCCCGGAACGGATCCTGAATTATTTCGCACTGTTAATCAATATCCGGGCTGGCACACGATCGGAGGTCGGTCGTTATTTTCTCGAAGCGACTGGAAACTGCGACCATAAAAATCAAGATCTGAGAGCTCGAGGAGTTTGCGATTGGGTGGCCCTTTATTAGCGGCGCAAAGCCAAGGAGCTACACGAAACGGAAGCGAATCAGTTGCGCACGCGAATCAGCGTAAGTGGAGCGCCAAGTTGGGTGTCCCCCTCAATAAAGAGTCATTTCCGTTCGTCTTCTGCGTCTGCCTTTGTGGTGCAGATGGCGCGTGAGATCGCCTCACACATCCTATCGGGGGGACCGAGAGTGCGTGAGACATTGCACCAGGAATAGAACACAGCCCCCACTTAGGGGGCGGCCCGTGGTGCAATCTGCCAAATGATGGCCTCCTTCCCTCTCTGGAAGGTGTCGTTTGCACCCGACGAACAAAGCTGGGACGGGATGGTTGTTGAGACCGTTCTCTGGCGTTCTTGTCGTGAAGTGAGACCGTGTTCTCCGTGACACACGCGACTCGGATGGAAGCAAACAAATAAAAGTGGAAACGACGCAGCCATGCTTGAGTTTTTTTTCTTCATTTTCGGTCGCCAGATGGCTGAATGATAAATGCAGCGTTTGCTTGGCAGTGGAGACCAGATTGGCTGCGCTGACCTTGGGACGTGAGTTATGCTTCTGACGCGCTCCGAACGCGTTGTCTGTTTCAATTCCTAAAGTCGGATCTCGCAGGTCGATTTCTGCACGACTAAATCCAATTAGTGGGCAGGTTCCTGGACGTCCAGACTTACCCGCAGCGACGAGCAGCAGCAGCACCAGGAAGTAGCTTCCCACCGGAGACACGGCGGTAATCCGGGAAGCAGTCATTGTCGAACCCGCGGGCGCGTGTATATTTGACTTGCGAACGACAATCCTCCACTGGCCGAGGCACTAATGGCTGAAGGGCGCACTATAATCCGGGCCGCACGAAAGGTGTGTGTTAATGGGCTGAAGGATCCACTAATGCTTCGACTGCGTCGCACTGTTTGCATAAGGGCATTACAATCATATCTCACGTTACGACGCGGCCGTACACATGTTTTTCACCGAGAAGAGAAGCCACTTTCTGTGCATGGGACACTACCTTCACTTCCGGCTATGGATTCGCGACGAGACCGCCGGTGATCGAACGGACGCGTCTCATAAATTGGATTATATTCGACTATCGGCCGGTGGCCACTACACACACTCAGAGACACACAAAATGGCAGATGGATTTGTTTCACAATTTGGCACAATTGGTGACTTCGGGTGGGTCCGACAATTAGACCTCTGCGTGATGCACCACCCCGGGCACGCTTAATTAGTGACGATCCAGAAGAGGCAGCACGCAACTAACTGGGCACTGGGCGAGCGCGTCGAGTAATTGAATTACCGTCGCCGAAGAACACACCGTCAGTGGGTCACACACGCGAGAGGGTGCAGAGTGCAGCGGCCAACCAACACCATCAATCTTCAATTTATGTTGCCCGCGGCTAGTTTCGCACGTCACGCTGCGGTGCGAGATCACGGGGAGATCAATCAACAAAAAGTGGGCCCTAGACACTGCCTGCACTGGTGACCGTTCGTGGCACACACGAAAGGGTCGAGAGATCTGGCGACTTCCACACTTCCGTTTCCGCTCTGCGTTTTGCGTTTGAACCGAACGAAATTCCGCGCTTCCGTTTCGCAGGTGGTAGCGAAAGGGTAAATTACTGCTCTGCGCAAACCAAACGCAGGGTTCGATTTCACATTTCACTAGCTCACTCGCTCCGAGTCACGGTCGCAGAAAATATTAGGCAACAACACACGCGCAATTAAGAGGCCGAGGAACGAGGAAATTAACGTCCGCGCGCTTCCTTTTTCGAAATTCAACAACTTTCTCTGAATTCTGAACTCTGTTTCTGTTTTCCGGCGTTCCCGGGCTCTTCCCGATCGCGTGAACTCGCGTGAACTCCGGCCAGTGAACAAAAATATCCCGCACGAACGGAGTGAACAGCTGGCGATGAACCGCTGTTCGACGCGGATTTGAAAACGATGGAAATTTAAGATCCGATGGTCCGATTTGCGTCAAATATGCACCATTTTGTTGGAAAATGTGTTGCCTTTTTAAAGGTAGCTTCTGAATACCTGTCTCTGACCAGAATACCAGAATACCTGGAGATCTGAACCACGAAAGCTACACTGATTTGACCACACGAAAGCAACTCATAATAAACGATTCCTTTCAAGTCCCACCATACAACCAGTCAAATCTTTCGGTCCTGGTTTGGCCACCTGATTCACCAAGCTATGACCATTCATTCCGCTTGGCCATAACAAAATCCAGCTTTACGCCAATGGCTTAAAACTGTCTGATGGTTGATCTTTAGCTCCTGGGCGCTGCTACGGCTACTAACATGCCGATCAACTTTAATTATTTCTGTGATTCTATCGACATTTTCGACGACGGACGACGGGCGTGTCTGTGCGAGATCCTTCTTTAGCATAAAAAATGACTGATCCTAGCTTCAATTTTTGCTTTGATCGGACAAAAACTGTAAAATGTACCGAATTTTCTGTTCGTTGACTTCCATTATTAACCCTGTAACTCACAAACGAATGGAACAAGCTAAACACAGCGAAAACATTTCTTTAACTGTGAAGTGTTACCTTGATAATGAGCTTAGACTTAAAATTGTTTGCTCAATACTTTACGATATATCGATCACTAAAGCCATCTAGAAAATAATGGAGAAATCCCAACCAACCGAGCCAACCTAATATGAGGATTCGAAATTATTCAGACGTGTGACCGCGTGTGTGTGTGGGTCCATGTTTCTCAGCATAATGTATAATAATCATTGGAAACCGATCGTCGAAGCCCGTTCGTTTTATTTTGCTTCCATCACGGAAAGGCAAACAACTACGTGGCGCGTGTGGGCTGCGTGCAATTGAATGCGTCGGAAGAATCCCACCGGCCATCATCCCATTTAATTATGCCGGAAGTTGGGGCGATGGGATTTCTCAAGAGTGGCCGATCGAAGCGCGCGATCAACATTGGCCGGTGCGCAGCCCAACGCCGGTGATGCTTTTGATGGAAGCAATTAAAATCTACTCTCCACTCGCATCGCGATGGCGACCCCGACGGCGAACCGTTCGATCCGCTGGGCGCTGGCCTGCGTTGGTAAAGTTATCCGTCGGCTCCGGCTTCCGGTTCGTGCCAGGCGCCAACTTTTTGCCAACCTCCTTGGTGGCTCGACGATCCGCTAAATGAACAACTTTTGCGAGTGACAGACGCGATGACGCAATCCGTGGGAGGACGAACATTAAGTTGCCCGGCATCGGCGTCGTCGTCGACGTTCGATGGGCCGATCCCGATAGGACACTTGGCGCCAGCACCTTCGACGCACGGAGCGGCACGCAACCGTGTGTCGTGTGCACGTAACTTTTACTGTGACAGTCGTCCTCGTTCGGTCCATTCGTCGGCTTGCTTCTCCGTCTTGTAGAAGAGGGTGTCCTTTTTCCGTGTTGGCCATCGGCGCACACGAAACCACCGTGAAGCTGATGGACGTTAATCGTGTGCAAAGTTGTAATGATTTCGGCCCACTCGTCTGGCGGCAACGAGGGCAACGTTCGCTGTTTATTCATCATCATCTTCAGGTGCCAATGCCGAACGCGGCGGAGGCCTGTGACCGGTGAAGTGCTTTCGTGGCTTTGGGCGCTTCCGGTCGTTGTCTTGACGGTGACAATCACAAGTTTTCATGATTCATTTCACACCGGCCCGCTGGCCGCGTTTTGATGAAGCCCTTCCCCGCCGGTGGCATTGAAAGGTGACAGAATGCAAACAGTCCGCAAATTGGGGCACCTGCCAGCCAGCCCGCCGGGGGCCGTGGATTGACGGAAACTTTTCCACCCATTTTCTTGTCCGCAAACCCGGTTGGCACCGGAAACACGGGATGCAAAAGTGGCACAGCGCAATTAGTGTGTGTGTGGGGATTGAAGTATCCCATTCCCCAGAACCACACCGCTCCAGAAGGAACGTCGTCCTGGCCATTGTGTGCCCGTTTTGTTCGGACGACAAGTGCCGCCGGGAAGGGACGACCATACGCGGTTCGAAACTCTCCCAGCGCCGTTAGTGTTCCCGGAAGCGTAAATCCTTTCACGTGGCCCAGGACAACGGGGCTTCTTGTCGAGCACATATGACGGTTGCCTTCGTTCGCTTATCGTCGTCTTTGCAGATACATCAACAAAAGTTGCCCACGTCGGGACACCGGTTCGACGGATTGACGGACTCGGTCGGTGTTGGCCGGATTTTTGCGCATTGTCTCAGTCAAAAAGTAGCGCACGGCAGCGTCTCTAACTGGGTGGCCAGACTCGGGGCGAAAAACAAACGCTGGCCCATCGGACCAGCATTGGCCCACTCCAGAGTTTTACATCCAGCACGGGAACGGTAAATTATTAAGCAACGCGAGCTGCCAAAGTGGCATTGTTCCTTGGCTCCTGCTTGCCAACCGGAGCCCAAGACCCGAAGCGTGTGTCTCACACATCCGAAGTGATAACGAAAGTCACGTAAAGTCACGCCACAAAAACACCGCATGCGTGTGTGCGTGTGTGTGCTCGCTGCCGACAGCTCCCCAGGAAACAGGATTCCAATCTCGCGAATCTTCGGTGCGGCGCGCACACACACCGAGATTTAGGTTTTGAGGTCAACCACCGAAAAAGGGCCAGCAGCCACCGGAGCATCGAAAGAGCTCGCGATGCTCGCAGAACGCGCTGCATTTTTCACACGGTTCCCCTGCGCGCCACCCGGGAAACCCATTTTCCTGAAAATTGGATAATAAATTGAGCGACACAAATCAAATTTAGCTGCGGGCAAAATTTGATCAGCAAAAGTGAGTAAATTCCAACGGCGAACGATGCGAACGTTGCGAGCGAAATGCTGGTTACGCTGGTTGGGGCGCGAGTGGAATCGCTGCACCGGAATCGGGTCGGAGAAGACGTCGGATGTTCCCGGCTTACTTCCAGCAATTGAACGACGACGGTAAAATGCGAAGAAAATGGGGGAATCGCGGTGATCAATATTGAAGAGCAGGGAGAAAAAAATCAATTTCACAAATCTACACCCATTTTCCAGGTGCTCCGACCGGGAGTTTTCCGGGTTTTCACGACCCACCCTAACCCGGAGTGGGCCGGAGCATAGTCAGAAAAGAGCAGCAGCATCGTGATCAACTAACATTATAATACGCCCGACAGCAGACATCCTGAGCACTGGCGGAATTGCACCTGTGCTGCACACACACGCCATCAATCTGCGTCTTGTGGGCTTTTTCTAATTAATAAAAGTGTTCCTCGTTGGTGCAGCTGAGGTCCACGAATCCACCCGAGATTGCTTCCGGGCGGGGTTGGAACCGAGGCCGAGCCGTTTCGAAATATGCACCTTGCGGTACTCCTTGAGCGGAAGTTAAGCTTTCGCTCCAGCCGGTGCCGGTCGGTGGCCTATCCGATCGCAAATGTAAAGTTACGGGAGCGCGAACCACAAGCAAAGCTGGCTAGCCGGTCCTGTCGCATCTGTTAATGTTTTCTCTGATTTGTTCGCACACCCAGTGGTCAGTGGTCCGCCCGAAAACTTTAGCATCTTCTCGGTTTGGGGGCCAAGCAAACGGCCCGGTAGCACTATCGTTTCACGGACGAATTGAATCCCGGGAACAACAACCTTCCGAGGGTCAGGAAGTTAGGGGCCAATTTTCCAACACTGTTCGGCCGGGAAACAATAGAGCGCCTCGGCTCTGGCGGCTTTTAAGAAGGCACACGGGCGCGGGCCCTGGGAAAAGTTTTAATCTGATCAAAAGTTTGGTCTTCGGTGGCACAAAATGCACATTCGTACCGGAAGGCCACAACTGCTCCGTTCGCCCCGCCAGGATCCGGATGCAGTACGGCTGCTGTTGCGAAGTGGCTGCGATTTAAAGGTGTCTCGCACCTCGGACACCGAGCTACTGTTACTGTTTGGCGTTTTCGTGTCGAAGCCCGGAGCCAGTGAGCGCAGCGCACAGTGCAACAAATTAGTGGTTCGCTCCTCGTTTTTTTCTCCCCGGGGAAACCATCGCGAAATAAAGCAGCAGCCTGTAAATTAGAGTGGTAATGAAGCAATTGAAATGTAAATTTCCAGGAAAAAGAGCACATCGCACCCGAACGTATGTCAGAAATTGCAATAACCATGCTTTCGGAGGTCCCGGCAACGGGCCACCGATCCAGGCTCAAGTTGTTTGCAGTGCCAGCGAACGTAGGTCAAGCGAAGAGCATAACTAGTCCAATGCTGGCGGGTGATGCAGGTCCGTTGTTTTCTCTCACTCTCCCTCGGACGGCCCAGAGTTGCATCCTCCTGGCCACTGGCGATAAAGCAAAAAGGTAGGCAATCATAAAAAGCACCAACGCAGCCCGGGGGTGGTGAACACTTACAGCAACAAAGCGGTTTCGGCAGACTGTGACCGATGGAGAGATCTGGTCCATCTGGCTGGTCGGTTTTGGGGTTTCAGCTCCAACGTAATGAAATTCGGGGCATTTTTTCTCGTTTGATCGCCAACGTTCAAACAAACCCTTATGCTGCTCTTTTCGCAAAAGGAATCGATGGAAAGTCTGTAAAGTGGGTGACGAACGAAGCGAAATGAGCAAACAAATTGACCGATATATGGACCGGCTCACAGCGGCCGAATCACGTTGCCGTTGGACTTTGTTTAGGTTTTCCCGCTGTCCAGCCGGCGCGCTCGCCGTGGCTACTTTGTCGTTTACAGAGCCTCTTCTCGCATCGCCCGATGACAGCTGTCAAAATGTTAGCATTCTGCACGGCGTTTTTGTGCGTTTGTGTGTGCCTCAGATTGGGTAGGTCGGAACCGAAAATGGCGGTGACTCGTCCGCGAGCCACTCTCGAGCATCATAGCCACAAAAAAAGTTCGCCCGGACAGGGCTGGGTAGGCTCGATATGGCTCCATCCGTACGATGCGGCCGCCGCTCGAATGCGCGGAGTGATGATGTGACAAATGGATTCATCAACGCTATCGGGCAGGCCCTGTGGGGCATATGGCGGCGCAAAAAGGTGAGATCAGCCACGTCGGTGGCCGCATGTCCTTTTTGGTGTCCGGTGCCGACGAGCCGAGCAGAGTGACAAAAAGGTCCGTGCGGCAACGGAGACGTACCGAGGGATTTGCGATCATCAATTCATGAGAATTGTTGCAATACGTGAGTGATATTGATGAAGGCAGACGATGGTTCGCCGGACGATGGCTTTCTTCGGCCACAGCCTTTCGGTGGCCCGGGAATCGAAAGCGACAGAGGACGCGCAGCTCATTGAAATGCATCGAATGTGGTCCAAGCGCGAACACCATCCCGGAGACGGAGTGCAGCATATTGATGCGTTGATCTTGGTCTTTGGTTGATGGAACCAGTGTCCGCACTCCGTCCGCAGTTTTAGAAACCCCTCAATACTGCCACCGATTTCTGAAGTGTATTAAAATACACTCGACGCACTCGGCGCTCCAAACGAGCGATTTATTTAAATTTAACCCCATTTTAGTTCCACGTGCCACGCATGAATGCTCCGAAATGAGTAAATGAAGGTTCATTCCCGTGATCGAACCCATTCTCCTACGCCACCGGCTGCGGCTGTCGAAGTCGATTATCTTCGATCGGTTTTCGGCATAACACGGCGCAACGGTGGGCAGTGATTGTGGCCCAAAGTCATAATATTTTCACGTGCCACCGTGTGGACTTCATCGTCGACGGTGGCACCATCTGGTGTGGGGCCATAAAACAGCGCCCCCGGTGGGACTCTAGTTAGTGTTTACTACTATAGTGGAGTAACTTTCGCAAGCTCCTTCGCCCTCCCGGAATAAGTTTCGGATTGTGACAGGACGGGGTACAACAGGTCGAATGCCCGGGACCGAGAGTGGTAATGCATTAATTTTCTAATTTATATTCATCCGCCACCGCCACCAGATGGTGGGTTTGGGAGATTTTGGAAAAGCGGCCAGGACCGCACAATGCCACAAGTTTTCATTCGTCGTGAAGGGATGTTTCTTTATAGGCGCGTTAATGAGAAGAAGTATATTTTTGACTCCGTTCAGCGCCGAAACCGAGTTGGAGTCCGTTGTCCCTAGCAGGGTTGAACTTGTGGGACGATACATCATCCTCCCTCCGGTTTTCTGGTCCTGACTGTTGGGCACTCCAGAACTGACACGATGACAGATTGGGGAATAATATTCGGTCGGGTCACCGCACCGAAGTACCACTTCCGGCACCAATCTTGGGTTTAGTTTCATTCATATTCATGAACTGCTTTGCCTCCCATCCTCCGTGTGTGTGTGTGTGTGTGTGCAAATATTATCCAAATTCCGGGAAATCCGCTAAACGCAGGGCCTACGAGTAATGACTTCAAACTGCGATGCCGAAGTTATCTGAGGCTTCTGCGTTCCCAAAAGTTTACCAAACACTCTTGGGCCATTACTTGAGATGAGGCCGTACACTGGGCAGATCCCGGGGAGCGCGGGGAAGCCGTAATCTCGTTCGTTGATGAGTTTTAAAGAAGTTGTGCGGGAAGGGCACGCTCTATCGGAGTCAGTCATAATTCAGGTCCCGGACAGCACCGGCACCGACCGAACAGTACTGGAGCTTCCGAAAACCGGTCCACAAATCACGATGTCGTCCATCGCGTTCCGAAAAGGCGATAACGGAACCCTAAATCTTCCCACAAGGAGGAGTACATTTTTTTTTGCATTCCCTCAAGAAGCGCTATTCGTGGAGCTGTGGAGCCAATGGGAAGCTTTGCCATGAACGTAGCTTTAGCCCCGCATGTTAGTCAGAATCAGACGGAAAGTGTTAGCTGTGCTTGACACCAACCACCAGGCTCCAGGACCATTCCATTCAGAGCGCCTCAAATGATCGTTCAACATTTGCGTCCAATTGTTCAGCGAATCCGTTGACCGAATGCTTTAAATAAATAATTCATGAATCCTGTAATGTAATGGGCAAGTTGAAGTAACTAAAGAACACTTCAAACATTGTGCTTCTCCACTTCGAAAACTGCCTGAATATAGTGCACAGATTAGTTGGTAACAGCACCAAGACACATTCAGCACCAAACCGACACCGAATGGTATACGTGTGTCCTTTTCGACTCTGACTTAAACTTTGGTGTGCCCCAACCCAAACCAACACGGGATGCGATATGTTTTATCACCAAACATGTTTGTTGAAACAAAGGGACTTCGGTGCCTTTGTAATGTTTATCAATTTCTTCATTCATTGCGGTGGTTGGGAAGTGAAGCTGGTTCCTTGGTTCCGTGGAAGCTAATTCCGGTGCGCAGTTAAAGCAAACAAACGGCACTCAGTCTGGTGGCCGTGTTCTACACACCATTGAAGGGCCCCCTTTTATGGGTCATTGCAAATCCTGCCGCATTACTTGGCACGGAGCCAACACGGAGAGAGAGAGCTGTTGACCTAGGGAAGGTATTTCGCAAACCCGCAACCGAAAACTCATCGACCGGGTAGAACGGGACTCGGTAATGCTATCATGAGTCGTCTTTGGTTTTTGAATCCCGTTGGTTTTTTTTTTCGCTGTGGCCCTACATTGTGGCACCATCCCCGGCACCACTTCATGTATTAATTCTTCCTGCCCCACTAGGGGTAGAATTGTTGCCAGAAAGGCTGGTGCGGTGGTTGTTTTCGGGCGGTCTGCGCGGTGCAGTCGTAAAGCCGGACTGACAATCGCCCGAAGCCATGAGCTGTGCCAAAAGGGCCGCTGTGCAGTGTAAGTTGGGTGTCTTGGGCGATTTATAATGGCCTGCCGACTGCAACGGGCTCGGGAGATGGTGTCGTAATGCAATTTACTTCATTCCACCGAGTTGCAGATGAAATGGGAATCAGAACCGAGGCAGCTATCTGCCGGGCCGGGCAGTCTAGACACGTGGGCCCCATTCGGCGCTCCGACTTATCGACTCCAGAGAGTAAGCATGAAGTGGTAAGAGCTGGCTTGCTGGCTTGTTGAGTTGTGATGCGAGATAAATATTTGTTTATGCTCCCGGGCACGGACTCGGGCACTCCGGAGCTGATGCTGCTGATGGGGGAAACCCTTTTGCACGACGGTGAATTGAAACATACTGTGAAAATGGTGGGAAATGTATTTTTGCAAGCACCATAAATTCCGGGCTTACGCACAGTGACGGCAAAAGAGCGCTAGAATTTTTAATTTAATTATTCCTCCGCTGCTGCACCGGCGCCGAGTGGAGCAGATGCCGAGTTCCGTTGTTCGGGTCTCAAAAGTCTCAAGCTTTCACTAGCCATTTTCGCTCGCCCCCCGCGCCTAATGCAGGCTGGCCAAGGAAGCCAAGGAGGCTGCCGGAGATCCTCTCCGAGCGCCTACGGCAAAGGTCAACAAATTTCGGGTGGTCTTATCAGGCAGACGGCACGACGGGACACTCTCGAGGCGGGCAGCGCAGGAGCTAAAAATATAATGACGCAGCAGGAAGACTTCGGGGACTTACTTACCGCCCCCCTCACCACGGCCCGGTGGGTGGGAGATAAAACTATTCAAAAGCTTCGCAAACCGATTCCCGACGGGACGGGAGGCGGTAGTGCTTAAAATTGTCGAGTGCTTTCTGCTGCTGCTGCTGCTGATGGTTCTACTCCGCGCTCTCTCTCTCTCTCTCTCTCTCTCTCTCTCTCTCTCTCTCTCGGTCTGTCAGGACAGCACCATTAAATACCACACGGCGTCCAAACGGCGGCCGAAGAAGAAGATGCTGCTTTAATATGTTGCTGCGCCGACTGTATATGGGCTGATTATCCTCGGCTATGTTTGGCTATGTTAAGGAGAACAAAGCGAACGGTGGTACATAAACAGAACAAAACTCAACCCTTCACTACGAACCGGCCGTCCGGGCAGCTTCTTTCCTGTGGTAGAGTTTCGCGCACCATTAGTTATACCCCGGCGGACAGTTCCAGTAACTAACCGAACCGTCAGTTGAAATTTGATAACATAATGTTTCATTAGTGCACGGCCTTTGTTGGTGAGGTCACAGAGAGGAATGTTTGGACCGGGTTGCTACGTTGTATGGGGATTGTCGAGTCACAGCATAAATGTGGCTTTATGGGCTTTAAGTTCGTTTCGACCAAGTATTTTTTAATCGAACATGGGTAATCCAATATTTCTTTGTAGGCGTTAAATTTTTATTGGTGTATGTTTCAAAAAATAATTAAGGTCCTTAGCTAAATCTAAGGCATGCAACAATTCTTCTTTTACAAGTTGTGGACTTGTGATCGATTGTCCAGGAACAGTTCAAATTCACTGCGGAGAATATGCAACCGCCAACGATCTTCGTGTCAAAATGGATGAATTTTTAAATAAGTACAATAAGTAAATATTTGACATTGCTGGCTGGTACAGTTTGTTTGACAATGTTGCTGGATTTTTGGTTCTAACTGACTCTCTCCAACTGTTCACTTGTTCTAAATCTTCACTCTCACCTTCTCACACTTCTCTCACTGTGAGTAACTAGAGTCCTTACACAGAGAGCCACGCCAGGCGAATAGCGACACTCATCATCTGGATCCAAGTAGTCGTTATTGATGACATGTAAAGAAAAACTAACTTAATCAAAACGCTCCGAGCCTTTTCATACCACGTAGTGAACGACGAAGTCCACTCGAAGTCCTTTCGCTCGGCCATTCGCCACCGGTTCCGTGGTGGTGGTGGCGATTCATTGCCACTTGTGGTGGCGCAAACGAAGGTAAAAAATTAGCACAACACGTCTCTGTCTTGTTCCCAAATTTGTTTTTCTTCCACGCGTCCAGACAAATCCTCACTTCGCGCACGCACATCAACCCTCTGGCCCTGATGTGACCGTGAAGCGATCGGGGCCCTGATCGTGCAGACAGAGGGACCGAAAATCGCATCACGCAGCGATGTTGTTTCTGGCGATCTTTTCGACAGCGGAAGCGTAATGTTTGCATAACTGTACGAAGGCAGGCCGGTTGTCTTCCTGTGTCTCGGTAGCATCGTGACCCAAAAAGTCTCACAGAGCACCCCAAAATTGCCACCGATTGGCTCGTGTGTGGGGCTCTTGATCGGATCTTCACCGAGTCTGTTGCTCTATGTCACAAATGCGTCACAAGTTGACTGTAATGGCCAGTTCGGGTCATGTGTGCGTGTGAGTGCCCCCCTCGAGAAGCTGTAGACCATTAGAGAGGGTGTTTTTCGGTCTTCGCGTACGCCCGGTCGCCCGCGATCGCGGCCCTTTCGGACACTCTCCCGGACACGTTGGATTAAAACGAGCCAAACACTTAACGAGTTTTTTGGCCAAGAATGAGATCGCGACGAAAGCGCGGGGTGTCCTGTGGGAACACACACCCTCGTGCCCGGGAATGCGTCCGCGAGGCCGATCGGTCGGCCGGCCGGACGAGGCCAATAGAGGTTCAAATTAACCATTGTGTGGGGTGAGTTTGATTTTCGGCCGCTGATAATCGCTCGCCGCCAAGTAATGATGATGATGATGCTATTCGGTTGGTCCGTTATGTTTCGGTTGCTGATGTGATGTGGACCCCGGCGGGAAAAGAAAAGAAAACACACATCACACGCAGCTTTGGTGCGGGCTTCCGAAACGAACCGAACACCGTCGAATCCAACATGACCGAGTTCGGTTGGTTAGAGTTTGGGCGAGTTCGGCAAGCGGGCAATGTTTATGCTGCTGCTGCTGCTGGCCAGCGACAGAATGTCGCCCGCAAAAGGCCCAAAGCATACACCACCCACCGGGGGGGCACCCTGGGGCGTTGTGTACGAGCGAGACGGGGCGCGAGATTTGCACGGCAAGTTGCGTGACGAACCATCATTACGGCGGCGGCGGCCCCGGAGACGGTCACAAACTGGAGCACGAAACGTGTGAGAGCGTGCAGGGCGCGAAGTGGGCCCGCGTTTTTGCTGGCGACAGTCTGTCAGGGCGCCATCGATTGGTTTGAAATTTGGTCCTTTCATGTTCCGTTGTTGACCTTCAACTTTGAAGGTCCCCGACAGCGGTACTGACGAGTTTCGACTCGACTTTCGTCGGTCAGTCGGGGGGCGCCTGGAATTCTAAGCTACTGAGGGAATTACCTGTGCATCCCGCGGACGCGGAGATCACCGCGAGCGTGTCACGGATGTCAATTGATTGATGATGCTCCGCGGGTGCTGTAATGACGCGGATGTAATGGCGCTACACTGGGCCCCCTTATTGGGTGGTGACATTGTTTGGTCCAGAGTGGGTCCGTCCGTCCGGTCCACGTCCGGACGCTATTTTGAGACGCAATCAAAACCGAACAATGACTAATTTCGACTTGCGATCGTTCGGCCATTAGTCGAAGGTACCTTACGTGTGCACGCCATCACCGAACGATCGATAATTTGGTTACACGATAAGAGGCTGACGTGTGCGGGGAAAATTGGTCATTGGGGTCAGAGGGAGCAGCAGAAGCGCGGGGCTGCATTTAGTGCACATTCGTGTACGCCTGGCCGGATTTCCGTGTATTCGGTGCCTAGTATGTTGCGAGCGGCGGGATGGAAATTGGTTTCGGTCCAGGCAGCACTGAGGATAACTTTCATGGGACCCCACCACTCATTAGATCGCCCAGCGCAAACAGGGCTGAAAGAGGGGGTCCTATTTTAAGAATTAAATTGAGCTGTAGGCTGCCGGAGTCCGTCTTTGATGGATAGTCATTTGACGTCATTTTTCCACCATACAGACTTCAAATGCAAACATTGTGAACAAACAAGTCTCACGTCTAATTGGCCGAATTATGTCCCGGTTTCCTGACTTGTACTCTGGAATCCACCAATCACTCATATTCAAAACCAATTGTCTTTTGAGAATTGAAATTGTTTTTGTGATCTTGATCTTGACCAATTACCGATCGTACCAAATGATTTGTGTTTGGATTGGCCGATTCAAGGTCGCTCATGGTCGTGTCCCCAAAGTACCACGAATTCGGCTTCCATCGTAACTTTCTGGTTCACCCAACACAGGACACGATTCGACTTCGAGAACCGTTTATGGACGAGGTAATTAATTTTTTTGCTTCGATCAAACCCAATTATGTTACGCGCAGGTTCAGGAAGCGGGTCAATCGCTTCCTGTGCCCGTGACCCTGTGGCTATTGACCCCCTTTGGGCTTGCCACGCTCCGCGAAGCTGAAGAATTATGAACAACGGACGACAAGCGTCCCCCCGCACCCGAACGCAAATAAGTGTCCGTCTGTTTGTGCGCTTCTTCGCCGCGGCTGGCTGGCCGTGTGCTGTTTGCACACACTTTGTTTGCTGCCACGTTTCTAACCATTAATTTTCGACAGAGACCCCAATTAGTGGGCCGTCCTTCACATCGCGAACGGTTGTGTCATTGCCGTCGGCGGCGTCGACGGATGTGCGCTACGTCCGCCGATCGATCGCAAGATCGCGAAGGTTGAACCATACGCGAATCGGGGAAAGAAAAAGGAAACACGGCCGAAAAGGGATCCCCCTAAGCTCGGTCCGGCCGAAGATTCCGATTCGGATCGGTTACGGATGATTTACGATAGCGCGAACCGAAGAGGGACGAGAGCAACGACACTCGGGGCAACGAAAGCGCAATAACCCCGGGCACGGCGCGGGAAGCAAAACACACATAACCTAAACGCATCCGGCGGTCGCAATGTTCGCTGCCGCCAGAAGGACTTCCTTTTTTGGTCTTACTTCTTGGTGGGGCTCTGCGGGAAAAAGAAAACAAAACTATCCGCTCCACAGTAATTAATATCGGCGCCGGTCATTCCCGGGCGTTCCCAGGTAGGCCATAAATCGTAGGATCGCGGCCGGTGCGGGGAGCCTGCCAGCTCCCCACCGGGGTCCACGGAGAATGCCAAAGAAATTGCACTGTCCTGAGATTCCAATATCCAATATCCGCGATGATCAACCTCCCGGTTCCAGAAATCGATCGCAGTCCACCCCCTCGTCCCCGGTGACAATTTCCGCGAACCCGGGGCCCCGTGTCATCGTCCTGGGAATGGCGCCACGACGAACACGCGGCATCTGCAGGGCATCTGACCATCGTGTCGCTGTCATGCGATATCCCCCAGCGGCCGAGCTCCATCTGCCGGGTTACCTGCGGAAGGGAATGTGCCCTTGCGCGACATAATGCTACCGCCAGCACCGGCCAACCAACCCCAAGGGTTCCGATTTCACCTGCCATCGGAGGGCCGCCTAGGGCCACGTCGAAGAAGGTGGCTGATTACAAATCGTTGCTCATTCCGCACTCGGTTTTTCTCAAGGCGACCAGCGGTCCGTTCTTATTTTATACTTCCAGCGTGTGCTATTAATAGCCCAGCAAACTTCCCTCGCGGGGCCAGTCTTAAAGAATGTGCGGAGAAATTGTGCGGTTTTCCGTTCCTCCCGAGACCCGAGACGTTCCGGGTGGCTCGCCGTGGCTCGCGCTGTGTGTGTTGGAATTAATTAGCAAACGAACAGTTTTACGGCAGAAACGGTATCCTGTCGGTGTGGCGGCCGTGCACAATCCCTGTCTCTCGCTC
This sequence comes from Anopheles cruzii, assembly GCF_943734635.1. Taxonomy (NCBI): domain Eukaryota; kingdom Metazoa; phylum Arthropoda; class Insecta; order Diptera; family Culicidae; genus Anopheles; species Anopheles cruzii. Next base: position 81,029,536 of record NC_069145.1, read on the forward strand.
AGGGGTGTGTTGAGGAGCCAAACACAGCCCCCTGGAGGAGGACATCTTTCCGCTGGCCGATGAGTCCATGATAAATGGAAAGCGACGGAGACGACCCCAAAGAGAGGCTGGAAGAAGTATTCTCCCCATTCGAAGCAGCGGTCTAGGAGGGGTTCTATAAACATAAAACAATCCGCTGCAATTGGCGGGAATGGGAATGATTAACGGATGCGCTCTTGGGCCACGAGGCGCACGGCAGGCGCGGCAGCAGCCATTACCTGGGAATCGATCTTCATCCGATCCCGATCTGGTGGCGCCGTACCACGAGGCGTTTGTTTTTCTCCACCTTATGCTGAAAGTTCCTATCGGCGGGCGCTCTAGAGCTTTCAGCAACCATTTATAACACGCTTTAATTAGTGTCAGAGAGCGGGGCGAGGGCAAGAGCATTTTGTTTGAACTGAAATCCATTAAACCCGCGCCCTGTGACACCCGGACCGGAGGCGACTTATGTTGCGGTTTTCGAGTACGAGTGATGCAACGGCACAATCGGAAGAAGAAAACAACAAATAAATCCGTACACAGAATGGTTACAACAACGAGACAAAATGTTGCTGTGCTAATTACAGCCGGGGCGTAAATTGATACCGTCTCCCGGCGGGGCAGAGTTAATCAGCCGCTATTAGCCGCCCTAAGTACGGGTGAAGAAATGTGCCATTACACCGTACCGTCTTCGGTGTGTGTGCAACAGCTGGTGGTGCTGCAGATTCTCGATCACCGCGCGATCCCGTCGTCGTCGGGTCGCTTTAGAACTCGAGAAAGGCACGCTGGGAAGCGGGCTTATGTTGGAGCTTGACGGAGCATCATCGACACGGCATGGCTTCTCGTCCCAGAGGCAACACAGGCACAGGCTCACAATGGGTATGTTTAACGGTGGTGGCAGAGCAGTAAACGCGGTACTTTGGGCAGGACAATGAGCGTGCTACGACGAGATGCATATAATTTGCCCCCGTGGCCAAACGGTTCTCAGGCACGAAATGGGAACGAAACCGAAACCGACGGTCGTCGTCGAGACCGCTTCAAAACGAATGCATGTGAAAGTCCAAAGGCGGGGTCCACTTATGGTGTGTGTTTCGGATTCGGAAGGTGTTGAACGACCTTTGCCAATTTTAATAGAATCAGGGAAGTAGTTTCTCCATTTGAACCGGTTTAAAGTACCATGCCCAAATCCAAATGAACAAAATGAAATTTATGTAATTTCTGTTGAAAATAGCGTCACGAATATGAACTGGCACAGGAATAATCTATATATATAAAAGAGTACCGCGTTATTGGCTGTTTACTTATAACTCAAGAACGGCTGAACCGATTTGGCTGAAAATTGGTGTGGAGGTAGCTTAGATCCAAGGGCCCCAGATAGGATACTTTTTATAATCCGATCGCGTCACAATGAAGCCACAATACGCACAATGTGTTTTTTTTTCAAATACTGCAACGGGACAGACAGAGCGAGCAACAGAAAACAATTGTTGGCTTCTCTTTCTCACTAATGCAGCGTTCCCCCACCCCCTCACCCCCTACAGTTAAGAATGCCAGCGCCAAATCGTGAACTGAATGACGCATATAATCGAGATGTTCGGTGCATGTTGCGAGAAGTTTTGGAGACGCAATGATTTTAGTGTCCTGAAATTTCCGCCAAATACTGCCAGTAATACCAAGATCAGCTGACGAAATGAAGTTCTTCTCTTCTTATTGGACAATAACCGCTGAGCGGTCTTACCCTTTACCAAGCAGCGACAATGTTAATCTCTGATGCTCTTTGTAAACGTTTTTACGGGCCGGGTTGTTGGTTCCGCGCCAACCCCCCTGGAACGCCGGAATCGGGAATCGAACCCATGGCCAGCTGCGATACAGGGACGAGCGTTACCGACTGCTCCTATCACCGGGGGCCCATTGCCTCTGGGGCGAAACAGAGTTCGCCGGGCCTGCTAGTGTGTATATAATACATTTTTTTCAGAATTTCAAGTATTTCTGTGCACTTTCGTTGAGGTTGTTGACACCCTACTCGAACCGGTCAGATCACCCTACTTGAATCGGTAATCGAACCGATTCAATTTCTGACATCGTTTTCGAACCGGTTATAAGCCAATTCGAACGGTTGCTGAATCGGTTCTGAACCGGTAGTGAACCGATTTTAAATCGGTTCCGAATTGCTTCAGGGAGTGATGTTTTTAACGCAATTGTATGCTTTTTGGACCATTTTGGCCGTTACCAAATCCTGTTCGACTCTACTGGGGTTTACTGTGTATTTCAGCAACCTTAAATGAAAGCGGTCATGTGATGCCCTCGGCTAAATTCCCTCGAAACAGTTGATAACGGCCACACTACCGAAATCGCCGAAATAAGGACGAAGCCCAAAGCAATTTGTTCGGATGATGTTTATTCCAATCGGAATGGGTAAACAATTGATCGCTGTTTTTCGTGCCCCGTTCACGGTGTATCAATCGCTGCCCAACAAACAATTGCCTCGCTTCCCGAACATTCCCCAAGGTTTCGACCATAAACATTTGTTAGTAAATATTGCCTTTTCTCACCTATATTGTGTTCGGCCCCAGTCGGATTGATCCAACATGTAAATGGTGACCGGGGCTCGCTGGCTCGGTTTCGGCCCTTTTTTCTCGGTTGGTTGCTTGCCGCCTGGAGTCCCAAATTTCGCACAGTCTCGAGCTACGCGCCCCTTTCCCTGGACAAAGAAAACAATTTGTTTTCGCGTTCCCGGACCCCGGATTTGCCATCGTTTGCTGGAAACTCGTCGCCTACCCCGCCGGTCCGCAGAAGGCAGAAGAACCGAAGACGGAAAACATTGCCAGAGACCAGCATCGGGAGACAACGAACCCGCTAATTAAGATGTAAAGCTATCGATGGGTCTCTCGCGCACCGCGCTTGGTGCGGGTTTATGTTTATTTTTGTGTTTTTTTTTTTCGTAACATGTTTCACTCGTCCTCGGTCTGCTGCGGGCGTCCACGTTCTCTTGCGTCTGCGAGCCACTTCCGTCGATTCACGACACGCGGGGCCCCCTTCAGGGTCGCGGTCGCGGGTGAGAAGATTTTCGACGCTCGAGAAATCGCACCAAACGCACGTTCGGTGCTGCTGCGCCGGCCGCCCATCAATTGTGGCCGCCGAGGCTTCGGAACCAATCTTTAAGTGTATGCCGCCGCCGTCCGGCGCCGTGAGGCTCGGACCGGCCACGGGCATCGCTCTCGTTCCTTTGCCGTTAGTGCGCCTCCCCCCTAAAGTATGGTCTTTGGAGTCGCACCGAATCACCCCGGGGTGTGGCGTTCCTTTTTCCTTTTGTTCCTAAGCGACGAAACAACTCCGACCTTCCGGCGAATGGCCGCATAATGTTGTGCAAATTCCCACACACACGGCGGCAAGTGGCGATTCTTTTTGGCGGAAGAGAATTCCGTCGGCAGCGGATAAAAATGCACATCAACCGTTTGCCGGCCGGCGGCTCTTCGCATGAAATTGCATGGGAAAACCGCCATTGCCATTCACGATCGCAATGCAACTGCAGCCAACCCCCCACCCCGGCGGCAGGTGTCTGTTCCTGTCCGCCCTCCGGGACACCGACATATTAATCGCCTGAAGCACTGCGCGTCCGGCACGCGGATGTACGGTGTGTTATTTAATTAAGTAAAATTACTGGAGACAACGGTTCCCCACCGGAGCCGGTGGTTAATTAATCTTCCACCATTCGACGGAGCACACATACGCACGCACACATCGGTCTCTTCCGGCCGGCGAGCGGATGCAGTCGCATATCGAAATGCGTTCGAATCCATCACCGAGTCACCGAGAGACGGACAGAGAGAGATGATTAATTCAAACGTTAAAAATAGTGTTCGTTATTTCGGATTAACCTTTATGGCCGGCCCGAAGGAAAACTCTCGAGTCCGGGGCCATCCATCAGAGCCACCGGTCCCGGTGGAAATGGGGTCCGTCCGGTTGGCCTCGCGGACCCCGAGAGTGAGGCGATGATTGATCGATACTGCTCGACTCTCGAAGGGCTCGCAGGATTGATGGTGAAAACGGATTATTGATTCGCGATTTAACGCGAACGACCGTGGCCGGCCAAAGATGAGCTGAATGATGATGATGATGATGATGATCATAATGATGCTTGGCTGATGCTTGGCTATTTAGCTTCATCCACGGCGCTCGCAGGATAGATCCGCCGCCACAGGTACGCTGTTATAAACGAGGCCATCTTCAAATTAATGAGTTTCAATATCCCGCGTGGAGCACCCTGTAGATGCTCTCTGGCGGACCATAAGGTGACCGTTTTAAACCCTCCTCAGCATATAAAGTGCACGGAAGAGAAGCATAAGAGTTGTACTTGTCGCTGCTTTGTTTTTTTGTCTGTGGCCAATTAATTTATTCATTCGGCCCGATAGCCTCTCTAATCCCTCACTGACAGAAGTGTCTGAATTGTCAGCTCAGCCTTAAAATTCATTTTCGATCAAAAAGGGACACCGCACCGCACTCCTGGCGCTTCGGATTTGCTGCCCATTTTGTCAATCCGAGGGATTTCCATTGTCCGCTTCAACCGAACCGGAACCGGTGAAATCCGAACGCGCCCATCTGACCGTTTTCACATAATACAGCGAACCGTAATTAAGCATCGTGTCCCGGCCGGTGGGGACGGGACCCAATGGGACCGCACCATGCGCCTCCATCCACCGTGCCACGTGTCCCGGTGTCTGTGGGGCCCGTCTGGCTGTCTGGGATTTCCAGACAGAACTCTCTCTCTCTCTCGTGCCCCGCGTTTGGAGGGTGTTTTGTTGATGTTGCCATTTGTGAGGGTCATCCGCCGCTTCACTCCCGTGCGCTGGTCCTGGTTCAAGTGCAATTTATCTAACCGATTGGACACTTCCCGTGCCGGCATCGAGCCAGACAGCTTTGGTCTTGTTGGTGTGTTGGTGTGTACGAATGAGAGTAAACATAAAATTACGTCCAAATCACCGGCCTGGGGGGGACCAAATCACACGTCGCCCGCACACACCGTACGTGATGCG